>NC_045428.1:128783140-129053140 GCF_902635505.1 Sarcophilus harrisii | reverse complement strand
TAAAAAGATTGTTTTTGGAAAGTCCATTTTTTTCATCTTGACTTTTAGTTAATCCAATAATTTTTAAACCATTAAATCAATAAAATTTAAATCAAAAGATCATAGATCTTTTTTCCAGATCAATTGTTCCAATGAAATATTTCATATTGTTTTCCTTATTTTCCATTTTTTTGCCTTGGTTTCTTATAAAATCACTAGCTTCCATTTGCTCCAATTCTACTTTTTCAGGAATTATTTTTCTGAGGGAGCTTTATTCATTTGGCCAATTTATTTTTAAGGCATTCTTTTCATTTGCTTTTTGAACTTTCTTTTGCATCACTCAAATTTCTCTTCCCAATTTTTCCTCTACCTCTCTTACTTGATTTTCAAAATCCTTTTTTTTTTTTATCTCTACCATGACCTAAGAGTGATTCTTAATTTTTTTGAATGCTTTGAATGTAGGAGCTTTGACTTTGTTATGTTCTTCCCAATGAGATTTTGATTTTTCTTGTCACCATAGTAACTTACTATGGTCAGAATCTTTTACTATTAGTTTCTCAATCCCCCAGGCTATTCCTTGATATTAACTCTTTGTTAAAATGGTTCTATTTCCAGGGTGGAGGGTGCATTTTCTCAAGCTTCAGGGGTTTTATGCAGTTTTTCTCAGAGATCCTTTAAGGAACCTGTATTGTGAGCCAGCACTGCAACCCAGATTTGAATATGGTTAAAGCAATAGAGTCCAGCCTCAATAGTAGCAAAGATTTCTACCTTTTTCAACTGTCAGACTGTAATGTGCTTTCTGTAATGTGCTCACTGTGAACTGTGCTTTCTATTTCAAATAGTTATATTATTGTTGTTTTAACTTTCTTACTAGATTATAAATTCCTTGAAGGTAAAAACTATGATTCCTTTAGCAAAGGAATCTAACTAGGTGTTTGGCCCACTTCTGCTGCTGCCATTGCTGCTCCTATTGATTCTGTGTCTCTCAAAGACTGTTCCAGATCTTCTGAGATTTAAGGCTGTGCTGGAATCAACTATACTATTACTGTGCTCCAATCCCAACCTGTGGGACTTTTCTATTGACCTTTTAAGTTCTCTTCAACAGAAAAATTGTTCCATTTCATCTTTTTGCATGTTCTGATGCTCTCAAATTTGCTTAAAGTTCTTATTTAAAAGTATTTTTCAAGGATTTAGGGAAAAACAAGTGTGTCACTGCCTTTATTGATCAATCCTGATCTTGACTCTTTTTATATATTTTTCTGCCCAGTTTTTCCCAACATGAAAAAATAGCAGACATGCTAAGTAATATATATATATATATATATATATATATATATATATATATATATATACTTTTCTTGACTATCTCTCTTCATCCCAGTGTTTTACTTTTTTTTAAAGAAATGATCATTCAACCATGATGGTTCAATTATTCTTGGCATATGATTGTGGTATGGATAAATATTAAATTGAATTAGGAATACATTTAATATTTACAACTACAAAAAATTCCTTTGCTAAAGGAATCATAGTTTTTACCTTCAAGGAATTTATAATCTAGTAATAAAGTTAAAACAACAATAATATAACTATTTGAAATAGAAAGCACAATAAGTTGAAAAAGGGAGAAAGCATGGCTAGCCAGTAGCAAAACGAAACTTGGAATCCACTTGACCTGGACTAATCTTGTTTTTGATTCATACTAGTTGATTAATTCTTTGGAAGTAAAATAACACATAAAACTCTTTAACACTTTAAATCAAATAATATCAATCCATATACATTGCCATAATGTATTTCTTCACTTGGCGTGTACAACAATAAATTCACAGTTCTGTAGAAAAATAATTACAAAACTAATACAAATCAAATTAATTAAAATACCAATATGCAGTGTATCAATTATAGTTTGGGCTTTAGAAGGAAGAAGATCTAGATTCAATTTCTAATTCCCATTTGTATTAGTCTATTGTCTTAGGCAAAGTCATCTCAATATGCATCAATAAAATTAATTTAATGGGAGCATAAGCAATGGAACTTAATCCTCAGAGCATGTATTCTATGTTCTGTATCCATCTATGTGGAAGAGAAACTATTTTTCAAAATGGAGGATGCTCCTGTCCAATTGCAATCATATGGGGAAAAAATGTAATGTTTTTAATTGTTTACTCAGCTGATAAAGAGGCACACTTTTGTTGGGATGCTAATATTTAAATGACTAGAATATACTTTTTGTTCCTTCTTATCTGGCTGCATTCCATTGAGGAAGCAAAAATTATTGTAATCCCTCAGGTCTCAATTAGGTTAGGTCTCAATTCCACATCTGAATTGCCATTAGGTAACTTATGAAGCTATTATCCTTACACTGGATCTATGTAACTATATTTTTCTGATTTTAAGTGAAGAGCTATTGGAAATGACTATGACTTTGTGGGATAATTAAGTTGTGTAGTGGACAGAAGTCAAGAAGATCTAAGTTCAAAAACATCCTCAGAAAATTACTACCAGTATGACACCGGACAAAGCTGTTATTCTTGTTTGCCTCAGTTTGCTTATCTGTAAAATAAGATGGAAAAATAAAAGGCAAGTCATTCTAATATTTTTGCCAATAAAACCTCCCAAAGGGGTCATAACAGTTTATATAAGACTGGAAAAATGATTAAAAGCCAAAAATTAATGACCTTGTAAGGTTTGGAAGTGCTAAGTAGCAAATGTCAGAAACTAAAGAGCCAGAGCCATTTCAAGGAATTGACAAATGAAATTAGAAATTAAAATACCTTTCTAAGCATGGCATGGTTATTATATGTTAAAAATGAAATGGCCAATGTACCATCAGTCAAATTTTCAATTTATGCTTATTTTACATTACTTTGAACTTGAGCTTTATTATTCTATGATATAAAGAATATGGCTGCTAGAGTCAGACAATTAACTTTCAACTTAAATTTCAGATATTTACTAACTCTAAACTTTGGGACAACCATCCCTTGGACTCAATTTTTGTATTTACAAGATGACAGTTGTGTAAGACGACTACTGAGGTATCATTTCTTAATTCTATGACACTACTATCCCTGTAGTAAAGATGATAATATTTCCTAAAGTTCTACTCCATTGACTAAACCTGTATGGTATGCTAGCAGATCACATGAGCTTGTAGGTTCCACCAAGTTCTGACAAATTTTCGAGATGTACTGGATCTTTATATACCACCTGAGAGTCAATTGAACTGGATAGACTGTTGACATTCACTTGAACACCCAGTGATGAAGCATTTTGTTTTGTGGTTTGGGGTTGCATCAAATAATGATTTTAAGATAATGCTTAAAGCATGGTGGAATTATGATGCATAAATCAGGATTATTATATATAATTATGATTCATCTATTGAAGGTATACAGGAGATGGTCACCTGAAATACTGAACTAAATAAGTTCTTGGTAGTGCAAATAAATTTTCATTAAACACTCTAGCTTTTTTTTTTTTTTGCCTGGATCCCCTGATAGTAAAGAGAGTATAATTTCATGAAGGTTGGAAAAGAAAATATTTTTACAAGTATTTAGAGTAGCATAAACTCTTGAAGAGTGTGGTCAAATAGAGTCAATACTTACTTTGGTAAATTAAGAAAAATAAGTTGTAATAAGAATGTGTATTTTATGTAAAATTGTTGCTAGTTAAGATTTTTAAATATATGTATTCTCTTATAAATGGCTAAAATTTCCCAAGGATATTATTTGTATATTTGTTTAGGAAATTTTTTCATTTCATATGTAGCATTAAATTAGGTTGGGTTTAACAAAATCTTAATAATCATGAATTAAATATAAATGCAACTAATTTTAATAAGATTTTTCTATACAACAGACAGAGTAATTGCATAGACAGGATATTTAAGTCAAATTTGTTTAGAGCAATTATAATGGCAGATTTTCAATATATTTTCTTCTTAAAATGTTTGGTTTTTCTATAAAATTTATGAAGGAGAAAATTAAGAATTTTAGCAGTTGCACTCTGATGCTCACTAATGTATGGTAATTGTTAATTTAAATGTTTGATTAATTTATTAATTGACCTATACAATACTCATTTTCATTTTACTATTAAAAACTCCTAAAATATATTTATATCTTGCTATACTGTGAATTCAATGCAAAAACCTGCTAAAATGAGGCAGAGCCAAGATAGTGCAGGGCCTTGTTCCCCCTTTTCCCCAAGCCCTTCTATATACCATTAAATAATGCCCCTAAACAAATTTTAGAAGATTAGATCTGACAAAATGATGGTGTGAAGCAATTTTCCAGAAAACAACAATTTAGAATGTCAACAGGAAAGTTCTATTGTAGTACAATGAGAGTGGATTACAGTCTGACTCAAGTCGCACCAGCACAGACCATGTCTCAGCAAAACGGAGGCAGGCATTGGGTCAATTGAATCCTTGTCATCAGTGGCTATTTTCAGACTTCTCAGTCTATAGACAACAAAAACTACTTGGAATGTTTGTAGCAAAGATCTGTTGCATCAGGTTCAAAGTGAAGCTTAGCCCAGTGCAGACCATACCAGCATATCTCCAGCCATTGCAAGCAAAGAACAGGCATTAGGAGCCACTAAAACACCAACAGAAATAACAGTAGTGATGGTGGTAGCTTCCATAAGTCTTAGTCCACAAACTAGAATGAGGTTAAACAGTTGGTTAGAAGGAGATTACAAGGTCTTCTAATGATGCATGCATAAAATTATTGCTTTGCCCATAATAAGATTCAGTTTACAGTGCTGAGTCACATTGCTAGTGAGGAGGAGTCCAGCACACTAAAACTTACAGCCACAATGAAGCAGGAAGGAACTCTTTCCACAGTTACAC
This sequence comes from Sarcophilus harrisii, assembly GCF_902635505.1. NCBI lineage: Eukaryota > Metazoa > Chordata > Mammalia > Dasyuromorphia > Dasyuridae > Sarcophilus > Sarcophilus harrisii. The sequence continues at coordinate 129,048,303 of NC_045428.1, read as the reverse complement.
AGAAAAGAGTGTTTCTTATCACTCATAGACCAGAACATAGGACAAGAGGGTTGTAAACACACTTCTTGGATCAAACAGCTTTAAAAGAACTGAACACTTGAAGTCCCTAGAAGCATCTCTGAAAACAGATGCACAAAACTCCTGAAGCTTGGGAGAGTGCACTTCTACCCAGGAAACAGAGACCCATTTTACCAAAAAGTTAAACATCAAGTAATAGCCTGGGGGAATGGGCAAACAACTGAAAAAGATTCTGACCATAGAAAGATCTGATGGTAATAAGGAAGACCAAAATATAGACTGAGAAGAAGATAACAAAGTCAAACCCCAACATCCAAAGCCTCCAAGAAAAATAAAAATTGGTCTCAGGCCATGGAAGAACTCAAAAGGGATTTTTAAAATCAAGTAAAAGAGGTAGTGGGGGCAAGATGGCAGAGAGTTAGATAAAACTTTGAGCTCTTATTGGCTTCCCTCAGATCAACATGAGATCAAGCCTTCAAAAGTTGCAGAAAGTTACGGAAACCACAAATATTTGGAATGGGAAATATTTCCAATAGAAGATATTTTGGAGGAACCTCAGGAAATGTCTGTCTCAATTGGACAGTGGGGAGAGGGTGGGTTTTTCAAAACAGCACAGGTACAATGTAGTGCACTGTAGTACAGGGATACCTAATGTGGACAGAGTTGCACAAGCTAGAGGAATCTGTTGGGAAGTCCTAGCCAAAATACAGAAATATTTGCTACTTTGTTCTGAACAAGAAGCCAGTGGATCAGTGGACTAGCTATGAGACCTCCAACATAACTACAAAAGGGAAATACTGAGTCCCTAAAATGCAGCATAACACGGGACTTGTCCATATCTATTCAGGACAGAAAGGAAGATGGAAGCTCTGACTCTAGGACAGCATGAAGCCACTGTCACCTATAAGGAAGCTTGGGACAATCTCCCCATTGCACTAAGAGCAGACTTCAACCTTTAAAAATGAACAAAAAAGCAAAAAGAACTCTGACTATAGATAGCTTTCATGGAAACAGGATAGAAACACTTCAAAACCTGAGGACATTAAATGCAAAACATCTCCAGTTGAAGCCTTAAAGGGTATTGTACATTGTTCTGCATCTCACAAGGCTTTCTTAGAAGAACTGAAAAAGGATCTTAAAAGAGACAAGAAAAATGGAAATGAGAAGTTTAGAAAAGGAAACACAGCAATTGTCTGAAGAAAATCACTCCTTAAAGAATAGCTTTGGTGAAATGGAAAAAAAAAAAAAAAAGAAAACAACTCCTTGAAAACAGTGTGAAGTGGGAAAAAATCCAATGAACAAAATAACTCATTTAAAAAGTTCAATTAAACAAATGCAAAAGGAGGTACAAAAGCTAACTGAAGAAAAGAATTCACTAAAAATGAGAATTGAACAAATGGAAGTGAATGACTTAATGAAATATCAAGAATCAGACAAACAAAACCAACAAAATGAAAAAAAAATAGAAGAGAATGTACAAATACCTCATCAGAAACACGTGATCTGGAAAATACATCCAAGAGAGATGATCTATACAATATTAAACTATATAAAAGCCACAGTGAAAAAAAGAGCCTAGATAATAAACATGGAAATATGAAATAATTAAGGATATTTTAAAACAAAAGGATAAAATATCTATTGAAAGAAGCCACCAATCACCTCCTGAAAGAGATCCCAAAAAGAAAACTCCAAGGAATATTAAAGTTAAATTCTAGACTTATCAGATCACAGACAAAAACTACAAGCAGCCAGAAAGAAAAAATTCAAATACTGAGGAAACACAATCAGGATTGCCTAGGACCTAGCAGCAACCACTTTAAAGAATTCAAAGACTTGGTATATGTTTGGGGGGCGAGGGGGGAGGATGAACTTGAACTGCAGTCAAGAACCAACTATCCAACAAAAGTAAGCATTACCTTTCAGTGTAAATGATGGATATCCAATGAAATATGGGATTTCCATTTATTTTTGATGAAAAGATTGAAATCAAAGAAAACTTGGTCTTCAAATACAGAATTCAAAAGAAGCATAAAAAGGTAAAATGGGAAGAAAAATTATGTTTTTTAAAGGTGAAAATATTTACGTCAATATATGGAAAAATGATATCTTCAATTCTTGAGAGCTGTATCAATATTAGGGCTATATTTAGGGAGCATGAGTCAAATTTAATGTGATGAAATATAAAAGAAGCTATGGTTGGAAAAAAGATTGTACTAGAAGAAGAGAGAAAGGCAAGTAAAATGGGATAAATTATATCACTGAAAGAAGTAAAATGGACTTATTACACCTGAGGGAAAGAAGATAGGGGAGTGAGCATTGTGTGAACCTTAATCTCATCAGATTTGGCTCAAAAAGAGAATACTAGTCATACTTAGTTGAATACAGAAATTGGACTCATTCTAAATGGAAGTATGAGGGGGAAGGGAAAGAAAAAAGGGAGGCAAATAGAAGGGAGAACACAAGTAGAAAGGCTAAAGAGATTGTAAAAGAGAAGGGTAGATTGAGTTAGTGATCAAAAATAAATCAGTGGTGAGAAAGGGAAAGGAAAAAAAGAAAAGTATTATTTGGGGAATATAAGATGATGGGAAACACAGAGTTAAAATTTTTAACTGTGAATGTGAATAGGATGAACTCTCCCATAAAATAGAAGCAGATTGCAGACAGGATTAAAAGCCAAAATCCTACAGTATGTTGTGTACAAGAAACACATTTAAAACAGAGTTATGAATGCAGAGAAAAGATAAAAAGTTGCAGCAGAATCTAATATACTTCAGCTGAAGTTAAAAAACAAAAAAGCATAGGTAATGATCCTGACCACAGATCAAGCAAAAGCAAAACTAGAACATTAGTTTTATTTTTATAAAAGACATAAGGAAGGAAACTACATCTTACTAAAGGGTACCATAGATAACAGAAAAATATCAATACTAAACACACACATGCACACACACACACACACACACCAAATTAAATTTCATCCAAGTCCCTAGAGAAGTTAAGAGAGCTGCCAGAAGAAATAGACAGCTAAACCATACTAATGTAGGATCTCAACCTTACTCTTTCAAGACTAGATACATTGAGCAACAAAATAAATAAGAAAGAAATTAGAAATTAGGGAAGTAAATTGAATTTTGGAAAAGTTTAACATGATAGGCCTTTGGAGAAAATAGAAAGCAGACAGAAAGGATATATATTTTCTTGGTGGCACATGGAACTTACATAAAAATTGACCAAAGTCCAAAATATTTGTAGCAACCCTTTTTATAGTGGCAAGGAACTGGAAAATGAATGGATGCCATCAATTGGAGCATGGCTGAATAAGTTATGGTTTATGAATGATATGGGATATTATTGTGCTATATAAAATGACCAGCATGATGATTTCAGAAAGACCTTGAAATAATTATATGAACTGAAGCTAAAGTGAGTAGAACCTCTAAGAACTTTGCATACAACAAGATTATACAATGATCAATTCCAATGGCCATGACTCTTTTCAACAACTAGATGTTCCAGGCCAGTTCCAATGGTCTTATGATGGAGAGAGCCATCTGCACTGTAGGAACTAAGTGTGGATCACAACATAGTATTTTCACTTTTTTGTTGTTTGCTTTCATTTATTTTTATTTCTCATTTTTTCTTTTTTATCTGATTTTTTTTTTTGTTATGCAGCATGATAAATGTGCAAAAGATTTGCACATCTTTTTTTTTTTAATTTTTTTTTTTATTTAATAGCCTTTTATTTACAGGATATATACATGGGTAACTTTACAGCATTAACAATTGCCAAACCTCTTGTTAATTTTTCACCTCTTACCCCCCCACCCCCTCCCCCAAATGGCAGGATGACCAGTAGATGTTAAATATATTAAAATATAACTTAGATACACAATAAGTATACATGACCAAAACATTATTTTGCTGTACAAAAAGAATCAGACTGAATTATTGTACAATTAGCTTGTGAAGGAAATCAAAAATGCAGGTGTGCATAAATATAGGGATTGGGAATTCAATGTAATGGTTTTTAGTCATCTCCCAGAGTTCTTTTTCTGGGTATAGCTAGTTCAGTTCATTACTGCTCCATTAGAAATGATTTGGTTGATCTCGTTGCCGAGGATGGCCTGATCCATCAGAACTGGTCATCATCTAGTATTGTTGTAGAAGTATATAATGATCTCCTGGTCCTGCTCATTTCACTCAGCATCAGTTAGTGTAAGTCTCTCCAGGCCTTTCTGAAATCATCCTGTTGGTCATTTCTTACAGAACAGTAATATTCCATAATTTTCATATACCACAATTTATTCAGCCATTCTCCAACTGATGGACATCCATTCAGTTTCCAGTTTCTAGCCACTACAAAAAGGGCTGCCACAAACATTCGGATTTGCACATCTTTTAACATATATTGAATTACTTGCCATCTAGGGAAGGGCACAAGGGAAAGGAGGTAGAAAAAAATTGGAACACAACATTTGCAAGGGTGAATGTTGAAATATTCTATGCATGTTTTGAGAATAAAAAGTTAAAACACACAAAATAAAATAAGAAAGTTAGAGGGAAAAGTGAGAAGAAAAATGAAAATAATGCAAAAGAAAGTACAAAAAGTCAATGAACAGCAGAATACCTTAAAAAAGCAAAATAGGCCAAATGGAAAAGGAAATTAACACTTCCAGAGGAAAATAATTCCTTTAAAAATTAGAATTGAACAAAGATTGTTATTGACTTTATGAGATATCAAGAAATAATAAAACAAAAAAAACAATGTAAAATATCTCATTGGAAAAAGAACTGACTTGGAAATAAATCCAGGTGAGATAATTTAACAATTATTGGACTACCTGAAAGTTATCATAAAAAAGCCCTCAGAATAATCTTTTAACAAATTACCAAGGAAAACCATCCCAATATTCTAGAACAACAGAGTAAAATAGAAATTGAAAGAATCCACTGATCATGTCCTAAAGCAGATTCTAAAAATGAAAACTTCCAGGAATATTATAGCCAAACTAAAGAACTCCAAGGTCAAGGAGTAAATATTGCAATCATCCAGAAATAAATAATTCAAGTATGGTGGGGCCACAGTCCAAAAATCACAATATTTAGAAGCTTCTACATTACAACTTTGGAAGGCTTGAAAAATGATCTTTCAGAGGGCAAAGGATCTAAGATTACAATAAAGAATCACCTATTTAGCAAAAGCATCATCCTTCAGGGGAAAACATTGATATTCAATGAAATAGAAGACTTTCTTTTTAAAAATATTTTTATTGTCTTTTTTTATATAGCTTTTTATTTACAAGATATATGTGTAGATAATTTTTCAGCATCAACAGTTGCAAATCCTTTTGTTCCAACTTTTTCTTTCCTTCCCCCTACCCCTCAGATGGCAGGTTGACCAATACATGTTAAATATGTTAAAGTATAAGTTAAATATAATATATGTATACATGTCCAAGCAGTTGAAATAGAAGGTTTTCAGAATTCATGATAAAAATACCAGAGCTGAAGAGAAAATTTGGCTTTCAAATTCAAGACTCAAGAGAAACATAAAAAGGTAATTAGGAAAGGAAATCATAAGGGACATAAAGTTATTCTGTTTACATTCCACATAGGAAGATGATATTTGTAAATTATAATAACTTTTTTCATTATTAGGGAAGTTACAAGGAATACACACACATAAAGACAGGAAGTACAGCTGTGAATTGAATATCTAAATTATAATGTCTAAATGGTTGAATGTCTAAAAATAAAATTTAGGAGTGAGAAATGAATATACTGAAAGAAAGGAAAAATCAGATGTAAAATTTAGTGAATCATCTGCCACAAAAGAGTTAAGAAAAAGTTTTATAATGTAGGAGAAGAGAAGGGCAAGGAGTAAGTAAACTTTACTCATCAGAATTGGCTCAAAGATGGAATACCATTCAAACTCAATGGAGTATTGAAATATATCTTACCCTAAAAGGAAGTAGGAATGGAAGGAAATAATAAAAGAATGCAAAGTGATAGGAGGGAGGGCAGATTAAGAAACTGGGGTAGTCAGAAGAAAAACACTTTTGAGAAGGGATGGAGTGAAAATAAAGAAGGAATGGAACACATAGGGTACAGTGAATATAGTTAGTAATAATAATTGTGAAAATAATTTTAATCACGTTGCTCTGATAAAGGTTTCAATTTTCAAACACATTAAACTGAATTATTTTTTTTAGTTATAGCAGTAACTAAGGTTTATGTAGCACTTACTATGTGTCAACTACTATGTTAGATATTAAGGTAATATGATATTATATCTTATAAATGTGTTTATATTTATAGATAGTTTACACTTTATATAATTCAGATATTAAAATTTTTCTTTATACCAAAAACCCATCATTATGTTCATTTTACTGTGGAACTATGGAAAACTCTGCTCTCTCTTCCTTATTTTTAAAATTATAGCTCTTTATTTTCGAAATACATACAAAGATAGTTTTCAACATTCCCCCTTACAAAAAACCTTGTGTTCCAAATGTGTCTTCCTCCCTTGCACTAACCCCTCTCATAGACAGCAAGTAAGCCAATATATGTTAAATATGGCCAATTATTCTATACATATTTCCATATTTTTCATGCTTCACATGAAAAATCAGATCAAAGAGAAAAAAACAAGGAAAAAAGCAAGCAAACAACAACAAAAAGGTGAAAATACTATGGTGTGATCTACATTCAGTTCTCACAGTCCTCTTTCTGCATGCAGATGGCTTTCTTCAGCATACATTTATTTAAACTGACTTGGATCATTTTATTGTTGAAAAGTCATGTTCATCAGAATTGATCATCTAATAATCTTGTTGTAATTCTCTTGGAACTACTCAGTTCACTTAACATCAGTTCATGGACGTCTTTCCAGGCTTTTCTGAAAATACCCTGTTGATTATTTCTTATAGAATAATATTCCATAGCACTGATATAGCATAACTTATTCAGCCATTCCCCAATTGCTGGGCATTCATTCAGTTCCTAATTTCTTGCCACTATAAAAAGGGCTGCTACTAACATTTTTACACATGTGAATCATTTCCCTTTTTTATGATATCTTTGGGATACAAGCCTAATAGAAACACTGCTGGATCAAAGGATACACAGTTTGATAAATCTTTGAGCATAGTTCCAAATTGCTCTCCAGTATGGTTGGTTGACTTCACAACTCCACCAACATTATATTTGTGCTCCAGTTTGCCCATATTCACTTTATATTTATCATTATCTTTTCCTGTTATCTTAACTAATCTGAGAGAGTTATAGTGGTACCGCAGATTTGTAAATTTGTATTTCTCTGATGAATAATTATTTAAAACATATTTTCATATGACTAGAAATTATTTTGATTTCTTAAATAAAAATTGTTCATTTCCATTGACCCTTTATCAATTGAAGAATGGCTTGTATTATTTTATTTATTTATTCTCTGGTATTACTTCTTATTTATTGGATTTTCTATTAGGCCAGAAAAAGAAAATGATAAATGTTTGAGGGTGTGTGAGAAAAATGAGACATTAATGCATTGTTGGTCATGATGTGAACTGATTAAACCATTCTGTAGAGGAGTTTGGAACTAAGACTAAAGGGTTGTAAAACCTTTTGATCTAATAATTCCTTTACTGGCATGTATACTAAAAGAAAAAAAAAAAAGAAGGAAAAGGGCCTATATGTACAAAAATCTTTATAACAGCTTATTTCTCAGGACAAAGAATTGGAAATTGAGGGGATCAATTGAGAAAGGCATGAACAAATTGTGGTATGTGATTATAATGGATGGAATACTATTATATATGAATGATGAGCAGTAGGCTTTCAGAAACACCTATAAAGATATTCACGAGATCATGCAAAGTGAAATGTACTGTGTACAAAATAACCAAAATTTTGTAAGATGATCAGTTGTGGATGACTTTATTATTTTAATGAAAACAATGATCCAAGACAATTTTGAAGGAATTATGATGACAAATGCTATCTATACCCAAGGAAAGAATTGAATACACCTGAAAAGATATTAAAGCATGTTTTTTTTACTACTTTATTTTTTCTTGAGGTCCCTTTAAAGGGTGTGGATCTACTTTTTCATTCATAGCATGATTTTTATGGAAAAGTTTTGCATAACTTTACATGTGCTTTATCAACAGAGGGAGGGAGGAAAAGAGAAAGATTTCAAAGTTTTAAAAACAAATGCTGAAATGCTGCATACAGAAAATATGCCTATATTATTCATAACATACATATTATTGGGGAAAATAAAATATTAAATCAAAAATGCTGCTGAAGAATATTGCTTATCCATAATGCCTTAGGTGATATTATTTTTCTCCATAAACTTAATCTGATGCCTCCAGTATGTAAAGAATGTAAAAGTTTTTCATATTGCAATAATTTCTATCAAAAGGGATAAATGATAGCATATATACATTTTATGATTATTTAATGAATATTTCAGGATTTATATATATGCACATGCATTCATATACATATATATGTATACTATATGTGTCATATATTATATATATATATATATATATATATATATATATATATATTTAAATATCTACATGAAGGTACAGTAATACAACCCAAGGCAACTCTTTTTCAAATTCTGCAATTATAAGTCATTCTTCCTCCATGCATAGGGTTAGGGAGAGGCAATAGGAAGAATGAAATAATTGAATTAAAGCTGATTAGATGAAATATATCCTTATTCACATTTGATTATCTTCAATCAGAAAATTATTTTCTCCTTCAGGTAGTCCTGTCTTATTTGACCATTAAACTTTTAAATCCTTCAAACAATACTAAATTTATCACTTCTATGGGAAGACTATTCTCTCACCTAACGAAGTTCACTCCAATATCAGTGTTCTCCAATATCACTTTCACACGATGTGGAATTTTCTTCTGAAATAGGGACTGTTTGGCTTATTTTAATTTATTTTTTATTATCAAAAATCATAGTGTATAGGTTGGTTGGCAGTGCATTCAAAGATGTGCCCTGCCCTATGGACTCACAACTGAAGCAAATGATGCCTTTCCTCTGGCTACCTGGCACAGCTCTGAACAAAGGAAAGCAATCATCTTGATCAATGAATCTGAGAACAAGCAGAGCAAGCAGGACACTCATCAAATAAGTGAATCTGCTGGGGCTAATCTTTCAGCCCCAAACTTTTCTTCTTGAAAGCTCATAAGAGGGAAGGAGGAGAATGAATTTTCTAGAATTACATGACTTTGGGGAAGAATTCTGCAGTTGCCTCTCACCTTCAAGTCAATCTTATTCATGTCATATGCTATCATAGAGACTGCAAGATGCAGATTCTAAAGAGGTTTAGTATTTCCTTTATGTTAATTTTTTCTGGAGTTTTTGCACTTGGTTAAAATATAAACCCTTATATAGTAGGGAGAAGTATTCATGGATATAATTTGACAGCAAAATTTCCTCAGAACTTTGCAATTTCTCAAATTTATGTGATTGAAGTGAATTCTTAGTTTAGAAAAATAAACAAGCAAATGAATAAGCAAGTCTCCTATTTTATGTATCTTAATTATCTAAAAGAGTATTTTCATATTGCTCAGTAATTGAGGAATCAAATTTTGTTGCAAAAAGTAACATATTGAAAGAACAATAAAACAGTTAATAATAAAATAATCAGTTCATTTAAAAGAGTAAAAGTGGAAAATCATATCACATGAGAAACACAAACATTATATAATAAATAAATATGTCTTATGCATAGAGTTCATAGATTCAATATTTACCTATATTCAAAATGATTTTCTGTCTCCTGATACTTTTTAAAACAGGATTTGAGGCATTATGGAATACATAGTATCTCAGTTTCTGGACTCTGAATTAAGAGAATCTTGGTTCTACCTACACTACTACCAGATTTGTATCTGAAATGATATTTTTTTTTTTTAAAGAAAAGGCCTTATATGTGCAAATATATTTATAGCAGCAGTTTTATGGTGGAAAAGAATTGTAGATTTAGGAGATGCCAATCAATTGGGAAAGATTGAATAAGTTGTTATATTTGACTGTTATGGATTACTATTGTGCTACAAAAAAATGATAAGGTAGATGGTCTCAGGAAAACCTAGTAAGACATACTTTTTTGATACAAAGTAAAATTAGTAGAACTTGGAATATTTTATATATAAGTAATATTGTAAGAAGGTGTAATGTTCTCTTTTCTCAAATATAATGTTCTCTCTGAGCAGGTTTCTTGGGGGGATTCTGGAGGCAGCCTTCCTTTCAGTTCACTCTAATAATCACCTCAAATGCAGCCAGCTGTTAAAGTTTAAATCCTTTAGTGTCTCCTTCAAAATAGCCCAGTTAGTTTTCTTAGAGGTCTTTCTCTGGCCTTCATTCCAAGAGCTCCTGTTGTTAGTCCTTTACCTCTGCCAGCTTTAGCCTCTAGCTCTCTCTGAATCCAAAGCACTCCAGCCAACACAAAGATAGAAGTTGGAATGAATCTTGACTCCCCCTCCGAGAGAGTGGGATTGTGGGTTCCTGATTTGTGAATCTCCCGGATTTGTGAATCTCCTTGACTGAATCCTGACTTGTGAATCTCCCAAAGTCCCTAGTTGGCTTGTGGGAGCTCCTTATATATGATGTCTTAAAGGTGTGAACTCTAAAGCTGTGAGAGGTGTGAACTCAAATATGTGAACTCTCTCAAAGGTGTGAAACAAGTACATAAGCATTGTTTCTATCAATTCCAGTGATGTAGCACCTTGTTCAAGTTCTGGCCCATAACAAGAAGTAACATTGTAAGATGTTCAACTATGAATTCCTTGATTATTGTCATTGATAAAATGATTCAAGAAATGCTATCCGGGAGCGGAGCCAAGATGGCGGAGAAGACACACACGACTTTCTAAGCACTTCTCTTACCCTCTTTATCAATATTATATCGAGCCTCAAAATAGTCTTGACTGCTACAATTCGTAAAGATAAGAAGTAGAACAACTAACTGGCCGAAGAAAATCTGCAGTCTCCCCAAAAAAAGGTTAGTTCCAGGGAGGAGATCAGCCAGACTGAGAGAAAAGGTTCTGAGGAGGCCCCAAACGAAGGTGAGCACAGATTCAGCAAAGCCCAGCCCCCCTGCACTACAGGGCTTTACCGGGCAGTTGGATCCCAAAGGCAGGAGGACAAAGCCCGTTAGCCTCCAATCTGCGCAGTGGGGAGGGTTTTGGGGCCATAGAGCTTTTACAGGGCATGTTGATTTGGGGAGACACTGGGGCAGAGTTCAGGGCGGTCTGGGTCGCGGTCGGGTCCTGGTCATGCAAACCACAGTCCCAAGAGGCTCCAGCCTGGGGGGACACTTTCAACTTTGCCCCATAGGCAATCAAACCCCACCCAGCCCTACAAGTTTTATTGGCCAGTGCTGAATTCACTCTGTTAAAGGGAAAACCCAGTCAGAGATCCTCACCTCAGAGCCGAAATCGGTTTATATCCTCCCGTTTATGGAAGCAACCCCTGGGGAGACCACCTAAACTTAAAACATGAATAAAAAATGAAAAGAAATCGATAGCTTCAAAAAAGAGAGGTCAGCAAACCAAAACCCAAAACAAAATGATCAGACTGTCCTCCTTACATGATGCTCCTAAGAAGAATATTAAAAGTCCAAAAGAGAAGAAGATAAATGGAGAAAGAAAAGAGAAGCCTTTACAAGAGAGCAAAACTTCCGTACCAATTGAAAAGTAAAAACGGGAAAGTAAGAATTGAAATTGAAAAATAAAGAATTACTAGAAAGTGTGGGAATTGAAAAGAAAAACTCAAGAAAGAGGACCTGAATTGAAAAAGACAAAGAACACTCAAAAAGTAGGATCTGTGAATTGAAAAGAAAATAATCACAAAAAAAAAATTAGTGAAATGGAAAAAACCACAGACCAAAACAATACATTTAAAACCCAATTTGAAATAAGAAAGAAGTAAAAAAACTAATGAAGAAAATAATTTTTAAAATTAGAACTGAAAATAGAAACAATGATTCATTGAGAACAAGAATCAGTCAAGCAAACCAAAAAAATTAAAACTGGAAAAACCAAATTATCTACTTGAAAACGAAGATGGAAAATAGATCTAGGAGGATAATCTGAGGATTATTGGACTTTCCGAAAACTATGATGAAAAAAAACAGATTATTTTCCAAGAAATCATCAAAGAGAACTGCCCAGATGTTAGAATCAGAAGGCAAAATAGGATTGAAAGGATCACCAAACCTCTGAAAGAAAACCCCAAAAAAAAAAAATATTGAAAAATTTCAGAAATCAGATTAAGAAAAATTTAAAGCAGCCAAAAAAAATTAAAAAAGGTTAATAAATATTCAAGATCGACCCCTACATTAAAGGATCAAAGGGCCTGAATCATATTCTGAAAGGCAAAGAACTGAACAGCCAAGAATAAACTACCCAGCTGTACATTTTCTCCAGGGAAGAAGATGGATATTTAGTGAAACAAATGAATTCCATTTGTTTCTAAGGAAAACCAGAACTAAACAAAAAATTTGATTCCAAACTGGACACAAGAGATGCAGAAAAGGTAAAAGAACCCTTGAGAATTGTATTTCGTTGTGGATATACAAAAAGAATACATCTTAATTTGATTTAATTAAATAAAAAGGGAAGTAGAATGGAAAAAGAGATGATGGCAGAATAAGGGGGAAGGAGGGATAAAAGAGGGAAACCAATCCCATGAAGAGGCAAAGGAAACCTACAATCTGAGGGAATTTAGAGAGGGGAGGAAATTGTGTGAATCTTTTCTCATCAGAGTTGGCTCAAAGAGAAAATAATTGACATTTGTTTTAGAGAAAATTCTCTTGCCCCCATTAAAAAAGGGGAGAGGAAAAGGAAAAAAAAGAGAATAAGGGAAGGAAGGAAAAAGACCTAGGGGGAGGGGAGGGATTTAAAGAGAGATACAGATACAAGTGGGTACAAAAATTAAAAAGGGAAAGGGGTTGGGGGGGAAGAAAGTGCATAATCTGGGGGGTTAATAGGATTTGGATGAAAAAGAATTAAAATTTAACCATAAATGTGAATGGGATGAACCCCATAAAGCAGGAGGCAGATAGCAGAATGGATCAAAAGTGAACCCTACAATATTTTGTTTACAAGAAACATGTTTAAAGAGGGAGATACATACAGAGTAAAGGTAAAAAGGCTGACAAAATCATTATGCTTCTGGTGAAGCGCAGGGGTAAACCATTCTTATCCGACCAAAAGCAAAAAATTTCCAATTAAAAGAGATAAAAAGAAACAATCCCCAAAGGGAGCATAAACAATGGCCATCCATTAAACAATATGCACCAAGTGGTATGGATCCAACTTCCTAAAGGAGGTTAAGAGAGTTGCAAAAGAAATAACAAACAAAACTGAATAGTGGGAGATCCCAACCTACCCCCAGAATTAACAAACCACAAAACAAATAAGAAAGAAATTAAAGAAGAAATAAATATTGAAAAATTAGGTATTTAGATCTTAAGAAAATTGAATGGAGACAGAAAGGAATATACTGTCTTGTCAGCAGTTCATGGAAATATTTCAAAATTCATATATATTAGGACAAAAGACCCTAGAATTAAATGCAAGAAAGCAGAAACAGTAAATGCTTTTTCAGATCATAGATAAAAAATTACATTCAACAAAAAGTTAGGGGTAAATAGACCAAAAAGTAATTGGAAACAAAACAATTTCATCTTGAAGAATGAATGGGTGAAGCAGCAAATTATATATACAATTAATAATTTCACTCAAGATAATGACAATGATGAGAAGTCATAGCAACATTTCTGGGATGCAGCCAAAGCGGTAATAAGAGGAAATTTTATATCCTAAGAGGCTTACTTGAATAAAACAGAGAAAGAAAAGATTAATGAATTGGCTTGAAATAAAAACTAAAAAAGACCAAATTAAAACCCCCAATCAAATACTAAAATTGAAAATCTAAAATTAAAAGGAGAAATTAAAAATATTGGAAGTAAAAAAGCTATTGAACTAATTAAAAACTAAGAGTTGGCTCTATGAAAAAACCAATAAAATAGATGTTTCGTAAATCTGATTTGAAAAAGGAGGAGACGAAATGAAATTAGTAGTCTTAAAATGAAAAGGGAGAACTTTCCACCAATGAAGAGGAAATTAGAGAAATAATAAGGAGTTATTTTGCTCAACTTTTATGCCAATAAATTTGATAACCTAATGAAATGGATGACTACCCAAAATATAAACTTCCCAGACTAACAGAGGAGGAAGTAATTGTTTGAATAGTCCCATTTCAGAAAAAGAAATAGAACAGGCAATTAAACAACCCCTAAGAAAAAATTCTCAGGACCAGATGGATTTACATGGAATTCTACCAAACATTTAAAGAACAATTTCCTAATGCTATATAAATTATTTGATAAAATAGGGAATGAAGGAGTCCTACCAAATTCCTTCTATGACACAGACACGGTACTGATACCTAAACCAGGTAGGTTGAAAACAGAGAAAGAAAATTATAGACCAATCTCCGTAATGAATATTGATGATAAAATCTTAAATAAAATATTAGCAAAAAGACTACAGAAAATCATCCCCTGGATAATACACTATGATCAAGTAGAATTTATACCAGGAATGCAGGGTTGGTTCAATATTAGGAAAACTATGAATATAATTGGCCATATTAATAACCAAATTAACAAAAACCACATGATCATCTCAATAGATGCAGAAAAAGCATTTGACAAAATCCAACATCCATTCCTATTAAAAACACTTGAGAGTATAGGAATAAATGGATTTTTCCTTAAAATAATTAGCAGCATATATTTAAAACCATCAGTAAGCATCATATGTAATGGGGACAAACTGCAACCATTCCCAATAAGATCTGGAGTGAAACAAGGTTGCCCACTATGACCGTTACTATTTAATATTGTATTAGAAATGTTAGCTTTGGCAATAAGAGTTGAGAACGAGATGAAAGGAATAAGAATAGGCAATGAGAAAACCAAATTATCACTCTTTGCTGACGATATGATGGTATACTTAGAGAACTCCAGGGATTCTACTAAAATGTTATTACAAATAATCCACAACTTTAGCAAAGTTGCTGGCTATAAAATAAACCCACATAAGTCATCAGTATTCTTATATATCACTAACAAAATCCATCAGTCAGAGTTACAAAGAGAAATTCCATTTAAAGTAACTACTGATAATATAAAATATTTAGAAATCTATCTGCCAAGGGAAAATCAGAAACTTTATGAGCAAAATTACAGACCACTTTTCACACAAATTAAGTCTTATCTAACCAATTGAAAAAACATTAAATGCTCTTGGATAGGGTGAGCAAATATAATAAAGATGACAATGTTACCTAAACTAATCTATTTATTAAGCACTATACCAATCAGACTCCCAAAAAACTATTTTAATGACCTAGAAAAACTAACAACAAAATTCATATGGAAAAACAAAAGGTCAAGAATTTAAAGGGAATTAATAAAAAAAATCAAATGAATGTGGCTTGGCTGTACCAGATCTAAAATTATATTATAGAACAGCAGTTACTAAAACCATTTGGTATTGGCTAAGGAATAGATTAGTTGATCAGTGGAATAGGTTAGGTTCAAGTGACAAAACAATCAACAACTATAGCAACCTAGTCTTTGACAAACCCAAAAACCCCAGCTTTTGGGATAAGAACTTACTGTTTGACAAAAATTTCTGGGAAAATTGGAAACTAATATGGCAGAAACTAGGCATTGATCCACACTTAACACCATACACCAAGATAAGGTCAAAATGGGTTCATGACCTAGGCATAAAGAATGAAAGTATAAATAAATTAGAGGAACACAGGATAGTTTACCTCTCAGACCTGTGGAAGGGGAAGGAATTTATGACCAAAGAAGAACTAGAGATCATTACTGATCACAAAATAGAAAATTTCGACTATACCAAACTGAAAACTTTTTGTACAAACAAAACTAATGCAGACAAGATTAGAAGGGAAGCAATAAACTGGGAAAATATTTTTACAGTCAAAGGTTCTGATAAAGGCCTCATTTCCAAAATATATAGAGAATTAAACGGTAATTTATAAAAAATCAAGCCATTCTCCAATTGAAACATGGTCAAAGGATATGAACAGACAATTCTCAGATGAAGAAATTGAAACTATTTCTAGTCATATGAAAAGATGCTCCAAGTCATTATTAATCAGAGAAATGCAAATTAAGATAACTCTAAAATACCAGTATACACCTATCAGATTGGCTAAGATGACAGGAAAAAATAATGAGGATTGTTCGAGGGGATGTGGGAAAACTGGGACACTTATACATTGTTGGTGGAGTTGTGAACGAATCCAACCATTCTGGAGAGCAGTTTGGAACTATGCTTAAAAAGTTATCAAACTGCGCATACCCTTTGATCCAGCAGTGTTACTACTGGGCTTATATCCCAAAGAAATCATAAAGAAGGGAAAGGGACATGTATGTGCATGAATGTTTGTGGCAGCCCTCTTTGTAGTGGCTAGAAACTGGAAACTGAGTGGATGCCCATCAGTTGGAGAATGGCTGAATAAATTGTCGTATATGAATATTATGGAATATTCTTGTTCTGTAAGAAATGAACAACAGGATGATTTCAGAAAGGCCTGTAGAGACTTACACGAACTGATGCTGAGTGAAACGAGCAGGACCAGGAAATCATTATATACTTCAACAACAATACTAATTTCCAATGGAGCAGTAATGAACTGAACCAGCTACGCCCAGAGAAAGAACTCTGGGAGATGACTAAAAACTATTACATTGAATTCCCAATCCCTATATTTTTGCCCACCTGCATTTTTGATTTCCTTCACAAGCTAATTGTGCAATATTTCAGAGTCTGATTCTTTTTGTACAGCAAAATAACAGTTTGGTCATGTATACTTATTGTGTATCTAATATATATTTTAATATATTTAACATCTACTGGTCATCCTGCCATCTGGGGGGTAAGAGGTGAAAAATTGGAACAAGAGGTTTGGCAATTGTTAATGCTGTAAAGTTACCCATACATATAACCTGTAAATAAAAGACTATTAAATAAAAAAAATATGGAACAATAAAGAAAAATTTACCCAGACATGAGTTTTGTCAGTAAAATGTTATTTTCAAAAAAAGATTTAAAACTGGAAATAAATAAATAAATATACTTTTTTGCTCACCTATAAAATTTCATTATAGCCTGCTAAAATAGAATGAGCAGCCTATTTTAAATCTCAAAAGCTAAATTTTATTTCAAAATAGTAGACACAACCACAAACTGAATTTTTAAAACAATCAAAGCACTAGTTTTTCTATTATAAATTTATAGCCTGAAGAAATTTAGAAGATATTCATTTCAATCAATTTATTTTATAAATAAGCAGATAGAGGTAATGGATCTAAAATATTACAATCGGAGAAACACCTTTTTTATTCTAAACATTTTAGTGCTATTTATTCATTGTTTTTCCCCAGTTACATTCAAAACAATTTTTTTTCCTTTGTTTTTAAAATTGTTGAGTTCTAGGTTCTCTCCTTTATCACCACCCACAATTAAGAAATCACATGTGAAGTTATGTACATCATTTCCATAAGAATCAAGTTGTGAAAGAAATTACAGACATCCCACTCTAATGAAAATAAAAACCATCAGAAAAATTTAAATTAAAAATAAAGAGCAAGATGGAGAGAAAAACAGAAAATACTTCAATCTGTATTCAAATTCAATGAGTTCCTTCTCTGGGTATGGATAGGATTTTTCATCATAAATCCTTCTGAATAGTTGTGGATACTTACACTATTGAGAATAATAAAATCATTTACAGCTGGTCATAACGGAACATTGCTATTACTTTCTATACAGTACATTTCATTTTGTTTATGGAGGACTTTCCAGATTATTTCTAAGTTTCAAACAAGTTTCTGTTTTGCATTTACAATCCAAGATGATCATTAGAGCTCCCTACAATGACAACAACAATAAGAACAACAACAAAAATAAATAAGAGCAAAGGCCTAGATAAAACAATGTTTAATCGACTTTGTGGTATGTCCCAGGGTCAATAAAGACACAACAAAATAAATAAATTCTTACTCTCAAAAAATATTTATATACTGGAAAAACTATACACACATAGAGACACATATGATAAATCAAACAAGATAATGTGACAGAGACAGTACACTAGTAATTGGGAGGCTAAATAATCAGAGCTATAATTAAGACAAGATGAGTAGGACTTTGCCTCAAGGTTTTAATATAAAGAAATGTTCTTCCTCTTAATGGCACTTCTCCACTGGGCATTACAGCTTCTCAGAGATTTGCCCAATTCACTCACTCAGTTATCTAGCCTTTGCTTGTCACTATTTAATTATCTATACACTTTCAAGCTCCTCTTCCAGGACTGGTTTCATTTACTAATATCAGCTTTTGCTGTTGTGATTAAATCTCTTGGGTCAGATAGCCTCCAGTGCACTATTAAACCCAGTTACATGAACCAATCAGGACAAGAGTAAGCGGTGGAATTAGCTGAGATGATAGTGTGATATAATATAATAATATCTGAGTATTTTAGGTAGCTGTGGAGGCCTGGAGGGAACAGAAAACCTCAGGAAAATATATTCTCAGACTCTCCCAGATTAAGTTGCTCCTTGGAGTTCTGATATTCAACTACTTCAATTTCAAAAAAGGCAAAAGAATAGATTGGGTGGAATAGGATTCTAGGCTGGTCTTTATTTGGACAGGGACGTTGATCACCTTGACATAGAATAATGTCAAGAAATGAATTGTTCCTTACATTCTGGTAACACAAGATACCAAGATATGATCATTTCAGAAATATCATTACCTCATATGATGAAATTACATAAGTAACAAAGAACAAAATAATAAATTGTCATCAATCAAAATGAACAAACCAAAACATTTTAGAAGTTTGAAAGTTAGGAATAGAAATAGAGAGAGATGAGAGATAACAAAGTCAATAGAGAGAAGGAAAAGAATGAGGGTAGAGAAAGAGCTAAAGAAGAAAAAATATTTAAAAATATGGTCATTTATATGGTTGCAGGAAGTACATAATAAAATGGAAATACAGGTTTGATCCAACAAGAAATAGGAGGCTTGAGCAACATTAAGATAATGAATGATAGAATACTTCTATCAAGAGAGCTAAATAAAACTAACATCCCTGTAAATTGGAATGCAGCGGGACTGAAGGAAATTTATCATTATTGGCTAAAATACTTCATAGTGAAGCATGAATTGCTACCAAAGCACTTTGCCAAATTCCCCAAAGTTACAAACTTGATCTTACTTTTTTTTTTTTAAATAGAATTCATCTATTTAATTTCAATATATGGGATGATTGATAATCTATTCAAATATAGATCAGTCACATGTTAATGCACTTTATATAAATCATAGTTTGTTTTACAAAAATAAAAAAGAAACTATATAAAAATATATATGTGTAGTTATGTTGCAATATATTGATTAAGGGTTGGAAAGGGTTATATCAAAATAATATGAGGGTTTAAAGAACAAGTCTTTATCGATTCAGTAATTATTGAAGAACTCATCCTGAAATACTATATTGACTTCATTATCACAAAATCTTTTTGTCAGTTCTTCAATCACTGAATTATGGAACACACATATATGCATATATATATTGAAAATATTTTCTGAAAAAAAACCATACATATATATATATGTATACATACCTGTAAAACTGTTTATACTTAATTCTATTTAAAACTGTACAATGAACTGGCAAAGTAATAATAACAAAATTAATTGAAATAAAATATGACATCTTTCATGATGGCAGTTTCATCTCCATATAGTTCAACATAGTCTCAAATCCATTAATCAATTAATGTAGAAGTATAACATACAATTATATGGATTTGCTAAAACACACATTTAACATCTTCATCTATTGAATTTTCTCCCCATAAAATATTATCATTTCAGTTCAATAAAATGCTTACACTACATTAAGGAAAACAAAACAAAACAAAACAAAAAAAACAAAAACAAAAACAAAATGATTGCTTCAAGCTAAAGCCAAAGGTCAAAATGAATGAAAAGATTAAGGAAATGTTCAAGCATAATTTTGCCTCTCAAAAAAAGACAATTTTTTGAGGAAAAAATTACAAATCATGAGAATATATGTATGTATATATGTGTGTGTGTATGTATATATATATATATATATATATATATATATATATATAAAGAGACATATTGTTATCCTAAAATGAAAATTAAATAAGAAGAATATATATGAAAATGAGAAGAATATATATGAAAATAAGAAGAATATATATGAAACAATTAAGACCTATGAAAAAATAGCCAAAGCACACTGTTGAAATTATAAAATAGTTCACAACAGATGTGAAAACTCTTCTTAGAGGGGAAAATAACAACTACAGTATATTGATGTAATAGTGAATTCATTATTCTAAAATAGTTATAAAAATAACAGACAAAAGGAGGTAGAGGATTAATGGATGTTCTTAAAATACACAAACTCATTAAGTACTTTTCAAAATCCTTCAGGAAAAAAATGAAAAAAAAAAGGGGCGGGCATCTCATTTCTGGGCAATTATGAAGGGTTATGGTAGGAACAGGTCAGATTCGTGAAATATATCCAAAAATAGTTTACTTATTGGCTATGAAACAGCTGAAAACTAAGGACAACAAAATCTTTCTCTTCTCATTCTTTCCTTTTGATCTACACATCAAAATGCTGTTTTCTCTTAATCCTTTCTTCACATGATTTTGCATTCCTGATTTGCTCCTTTCTTATTGCTTTCTCTCAACTTCAAAATCCTCAAAATCTCTATAAGATTTGAACAAGTATCTGCTTTCATAAATTTTCAGAGACAAAGGACAAGTCTATGCTTAATTGTACATCCTTGGTTCAGTGTTTCTAGGCCCATACCTAATTCTGAGGAATACAATCAAGGAAATTAATATTTCACAAAGATAAATACATTGAAATGAGGTGGGGTAATCAATTAAATTCTACTTAATAGCAAAAATATTCATTAATATAGCACTTAGAGATTTGCAAAATCATTTCCATAAGTTGTCACTTGATTACATATGATTCTAAGACTTGTATTTTATCCTAGAGGCATCAAAGGAACTGAAAATTTGAGGGCACTGGGTTAAGAAGATTACTCCTGTGCCTTACAGGTATTATTTTAATAATTATGTAGAAGCTAAAAGACATATTAGAGGTAGGAACACTAATGAGGATACTATTAAACTAATCCAAATGAAAGGTGATGAGTACTTGAATTAGGATATTAGCCATTTGCTTGAAGAGTAAAAGAAAAATGAAAACCAAAAATGTTCTAAACATAGAATCAATGGCATTCGACAATTGAAACTCTTATATAGTCATATATAAATAACAGTGTGTGTGTGCGTGTGTGTGTGTGTGTGTGTGTATGTGTGTGTGTGTGTGGAGTGGTTGTATGTGCAAGTGTAGACATGAGAAAAGCCTTACATTTTTAAGCTTTCAATTTTATCTTGTTAAATTGTGTTCACTCCTTTGTTCTAGCTTGTTGAGATAAGATGTTATTAAATTGTGATTCAGTCACTCATTGCGTTACTTCTTTCTCTCAGCTTTATGTGGTCTCAAATATAATAAGTATACTGCATAATTAGTTATCTCACTTATTGATAAAAATGCTAAAGATAAGAAAGTGAACAGCAACCTACAGACTCTATGAACTGCTTAGGTAGTTTTTTTTTTTTATCAATTAATCTATATTCTTTAGCTTTTATAATATTACCAGATCCAAATTTTCCAAAAAATATTATCAGCTAGTCTTTGGATATTAGGACAGTATAATCCTAAAGCACCGAAAAATAAATAAAAGGAAGTAGAAAAAGGAGGCAAAGAGATAAAGAGGGAGGAAGAAAGAAAGATGGAAGAATAGGACAGTAGAAATAAGGGAGAAAGAAAAAAGGAGGGAAGTAAACAGAGAAGGAAGTAAACAAGTGGGAAAGGAAGAAAACAAGTAGAAAAGGAAGAAAGCAAACAAAAATAAAGCAAGATCATACTGTAATGAAATATATTATATGGATCTGTGTGATTGATGTTTTGTTGATATCTGCTAATCTACATACTCAATATCCTTTGTTTAAATGATAAATTAGATATTTTCCTATGAATCAGTGTAAAGCTTGTAATACTTTCTCCTACCTGAAAAAAATAAGATACTTGTTCCTATAAAAGTATGTCTTTTGAAGATGGTGGAGAGAAGAGGAAACTGCTTGAGCTCTCCCAAATTCCCTTAAAAACCACGTGAAACCAAGTCTCTGAACAGAGTCTAATGGAATAAAACTACTCTCAAGCTCAAGATAGATTAAACAAAAAAAAAAGCTTCAAGAAAAGTCAGTCTCACTGGATTGAAAGAATTGTTCAGCCCAGCTCTTACAGAGTCTGGGAAGGTCAGTAAAAGGGGCTTAATCACAACAGATCAGTAACTGAGACCTTCAGTTCTAAGTCAGGAGCAGAGCAAACCAATAGGATAGTTCACAGTTCTAGCTCAGAAAGCAAATTTTTGGAAACCAGACTGCTTCCTGAAAAGAGCAGGCAAAGCTACCCCCTAAAAACACAAGTGGTCCCTGTGCTCAAAGACAAGGCCGAGGGCTTAAAAAAGCTTGAGACAGCTACCCCTTTGTTTTAGGAGCAGAACTTGACATAAAATTCAAAAAAGAGGAAATACCAAAAGAAAAGGAAAGAAAATAAGAAACAGAAGAGAAACTTGATCATAGAAAGCTACTATGCAGGGTATCAAAGAAGTCCAAAATACCAACAGAGACGAGAAAAAATGTCCACAGAAGAAATCTCAAACAGTGATAGGATTAGGTCTCAAGTCCAAAGAGACATATTGAAAGTTTTCATGAAAAAACTTTAAAAGGCAAGTAAGAGAGGTAGTATATATATGAAAAGTAATGAGAGGTATACATGAGAACATCAACAGCTTGGAAAATGAAGGCAATTCATTCGTAAAAATTTTAGCTTGTTATTTCTAAAATATATGCATAGTTTTCAGCATTTATCCTTGTAAAACTTTGTATTTGAAATTTTTTCTCCCTCCTTTTCTCCACCTCTTTCCTTACACTGAGAGTAATCCAATAAATGTTATATGAGTGCAATTCATCTATACAGATTTCTACATTTTATCATGCTACACAAGGAAAATCAGATCAAAAAGAAAAAAAAATAGAAAGTAAACAAAAAAAATGTTGATATACATCCAGTCCCCATAGTCCCCTTTCTATATATAGATGTATCTTTCCATCAAAAGTCTATTGTAATTGTCCTGAATCATGTCATTGTGAAAAGAGCCACAACCATCAGAAATGATCATCACATTATCTTGTTGCAGCTATGCACGATGGTCTCCTGTTCCACTCACTTCACTTAGTAGCAGTTCATGTAAGTTTCTCCAGGCCTTTCTGAAATAATTCTACTGATTTTTCTTATAGAATAATAATCCATAATATTACTATACCATAACTTATACAGCCATTCTCTAACTGATGAGCATCCACTCAATTTTCAGTACCTTGTCATCATAAAAAGGACTGCTAAAAACAATTTTGCACATGTAGTCCATTACTCTTTTCTATCACCTTTGGAATTCAGGCCCAGTAGAGGCATTGCTAGTTCAAAGGATAATGAACAGTTTGATAGCCCTTTGATCATAATTCCAAATTGCTCTCCAGAATGGTTGGATCAGTTCACAACTACACCAAGTATGTATCAATGTTCCAATTATCCTATATCACCGCCAACATTTATCATTATATTTTCCTGTCATTTTAGCCAATCTGAGAGGTGTGAAGTGGTACCAAGATTTATTTTAATTTGCATTTCTCTAATCAATAGTGATTTAATATGACTACAGACGACTTTAATTTCTTTATCTGAAAGTTTTCTGTTCATATTCTTTGACCATTTCTCAATTGAGTAATAGTTTGTATTCTCATAAATTTGAGTCAATTTGCTATATATTTTGAAATGAGGCCTTTATCAGAAGCCTTGACTGTAAATTCTTCCCCCATTTTTTCTGCCTCTCCTGTCTTCACTGCTTTTGTTTGTACATTTTTAAAAAAAATTAATATAATAAAAATAATTCATTTTGAATTTCATAATGTACTCTTGTTCTTCTTTGGCCATAAATTCTTTCCTTCTCCATAAATCTGAGAGGTAGACAATCCTTAGTTCTTCTAATTTGCTTATAGTATCATTTTTATGTCTAAATCATGGATCCTCTTCAACCTTATCTTGGTAGAAGAATACTACTACTTTCTGCCACACTACTTTCTAATTTCCCCAGCATTTTTGTCAATTAGTAAATTCTTATCCCAGAAACTGGGATGTTTGGGTTTATCAAACATTAGGTTACCATAGTGATTTAGCATTTTGTCTTGTGAATCTAACCTTTTCAAATGATTAACTACTCTATTTCTTAGCCAGTACCAAATGATTTTGGTGACTGCTGCTTTAGGTCTGAAACACCTAGGTCACTGTCATTTGCATTTTTTCATTAATTCCATTGAAATTCTTGACCTTGTGTTCTTGAGAGTTTGATTATTACCATATTGAATAAGTAGATTAATTTAGGTAGAATTATTATATTTATTATATCAGCTCAGCCTATCCAAATCTTCCATTTGTTTAATTTCACTTTTTTGTGTGGAAACTGTTTTATCATTGTGCTCAATTAGTTTCTGACTATGAATTAGAAGGGAGGCACCCACAAATTTCGTATCATTTACAATTATTTTAAATGGAATTTCTCTTTGTATCTCTTGCTGCTGGATTTCCTTGGTTACATAAAAATGTTGAAGATCAAAGTTGTTAATTATTTCTTTTTTTTTTTTTTTTAATAGCCTTTAATTTACAGGATATATATACATGGGTAACTTTACAGCATTAACAATTGCCAAACCTCTTGTTCCAATTTTTCACCTCTTACCCCCCCACCCCCTCCCCTAGATGGCAGGATGACCAGTAGATGTTAAATATATTAAAATATAAATTAGATACACAATAAGTATACATGACCAAAACGTTATTTTGCTGTACAAAAAGAATCAGACTCTGAAATATTGTACAATTAGCTTGTGAAGGAAATCAAAAATGCAGGTGTGCATAAATATAGGGATTGGGAATTCAATGTAATGGTTTTTAGTCATCTCCCAGAGTTCTTTTTCTGGGTATAGCTAGTTCAGTTCATTACTGCTCCATTAGAAATGATTTGGTTGATCTCGTTGCTGAGGATGGCCTGGTCCATCAGAACTGGTCATCATATAATATTGTTGTTGAAGTATATAATGATCTCCTGGTCCTGCTCATTTCACTCAGCATCAGTTCGTGTAAGTCTCTCCAGGCCTTTCTGAAATCATCCTGTTGGTCATTTCTTACAGAACAGTAATATTCCATAATTTTCATATACCACAATTTATTCAGCCATTCTCCAACTGAAACCATTCTCCAACTGAGCCATTCTCCAACTGAAGCCATTCTCCAACTGATAATTATTTCTAATAGTTTTTTTTTAGTTGATTCTTGGGGATTCTCTAAATATATCATCATATCATCTGAAAAGAGTAATAATTCCATTTCCTCATTACCAACTCTAATTCTTAATTGTTTTCTTCACTTCACATTAAAGCTCATACAATTTCTCATACGATATATTTTTTTTATTTAATAGCCTTTTATTTACAGGTTATATGTATGGGTCACTTTACAGCATTAACAATTGCCAAACCTCTTGTTCCAATTTTTCACCTCTTACCCCCCACCCCCTCTCCCAGATGGCAGGATGACCAGTAGATGTTAAATATATTTAAATATAAATTAGATACACAAGAAGTATACATGACCAAACTGTTATTTTGCTGTACAAAAAGAATCAGATTCTGAAATATTGTACAATTAGCTTGTGAAGGAAATAAAAAATGCAGGTGGGCATAAATATGAGGATTGGGAATTCAATGTAATGGTTTTTAGTCATCTCCCAGAGTTCTTTTTCTGGGCGTAGCTGGTTCAGTTCATTACTGCTCCATTGGAAATGATTTGGTTGATCTCATTGCTGAGGATGGCCAGGTCCATCAGAACTGGTCATCATATAGAATTGTTGTTGAAGTATATAATGATCTCTTGGTCCTGCTCATTTCACTCAGCATCAGTTTGTGTAAATCTCTCCAGGCCTTTCTGAAATCATCCTGTTGGTTATTTCTTACAGAACAATAATATTCCATAATATTCATATACGACAATTTATTCAGCCATTCTCCAACTGATGGGCATCCACTCAGTTTCCAGTTTCTAGCCACTACAAAGAGAGCTGCCACAAACATTCATGCACATACAGGTCCCTTTCCCTTCTTTGTGATCTCTTTGGGATCTCATACAATATTTAATAGTAATGGTGGCAGTGGGCAACTTTGTTTTACCTCTAATCTTATTGGGAATCATTCTAGCTTATCCCCATTATATACGATCTTACTGATGGTTTTAAATAGATGCTATTGATCATTTTAAGGAAAACTCCATTTATTCCTATGTTCTCTAGGGTTTTTAATAGAAATTGGTGTTGGATTTTGTTAAACGCTTTTTCTGCATTTATTGAGATGATCATATGATTTCCGTTCATTTGATTATTGATGTAGTCAATTATATTAACAGTTCTTTTAATATTGAACCAGTCCTGCATTCTTGGTATACATCCTACTTGGTCAAGGTATAGAATCCTGGTGATAACATTCTGTTAGCTCTTTTCTCATGTTTTGTTTAAGATTTTTGCATCAATATTCATTAGCAAAACTGATCTATAATTTTCTTTCTCTGTTTTGACCCTATCTGGTTTATGTCTTAGCATCATATTTCTGGCCTAAAAGGACTTAAGTAGGACTTCGTCTTTCCCTACTTTTTTCCAAATATTTGCATGTATTGGAATTATTTTTTTTAATGTTTGATAGAATTCACTTATAAATTCATCTGGTCCTGGAGATTTTTTAGGGAGTTGATTAACAGCTTGTTCAATTTCTTTTTTTTAAATTGGGACTATTTAAGAAATTTATTTCCTCCTCTGTTAATCTGGGCAATCTATATATTTGTAGCATTCATTTCACTTAGATTATAAGACTTATTGGCATACAATTAGGGAAAATAGATTCTAATTATTGCTGTGATTTCCTCTTCATTTGTGGAAAGGTCATTCCTTTCCTGTTTCTTACTAGCAATTTCATTTTCTTCTTTCCTTTTCTAATCAAATTAACTAAATTTTTATTATGTTTCTTTTTTAAAAATAAAACCAACTCTTAGTTTTATTTTGTTTTACTTCAATAGTTTTCTTATTGTAAGTTTTATTGATCTCCCTTTTATTTTCAGAATTTCAACTGGGAATTTTTAATTGCTCCTCCCCCCAGCTTTCTTAGTTGCATGTCCAATTCACTGATTTTTCCTTTCTTGATTTTATGCCAATAAGCTTCTAGGGATAGAAAATTTCCCTTCATAATTGATTTAGTGCATCCCACAAATTTTGATATTTGGTAAATTTTGTATCATTATTGTCATTCTCTTGGATGTGTCTATGATTGGTGGTTTCAATCACTCATTCTTTTGGATTAGATTATTACATTTCCAATTAATTTTTGGACTACTTTTTCTTGGTCCTTTATTACATGTAACTTTTACTGCATCATGATCTGAAAAAGATCCATTTACTATATCTGCTTTTTTCCATTTGATTTTGAGCTTTTTATACCTTAATACAGAGTCTATTTTGGTGTAGATTCCATATAACTAAGCAAAAAGTATATCCCTTTCTGTCTCCATTCCATTTTCTCTAAAGATCTATCATATCTAACATTTCTAAAATTTTATTTACCTCCCTAACTTCTTTCTTATTTTGTGGTTTGAATTATTTAGTTCTGATAAAACATTTTGAGATTTTCCCTCTACTATAGTTTTGTTTTTTATTTCATCTTTTGCTCCTATAGGAATCTGGATGCTATACCACTTGGTGCTCATATGTTTAGTAAAACTATACCACTTGGTGTACCTATATTTAGCATTGATACTACTTCAGTATCTCTAGTATCCTTTAACAAAGTGAAGTTTCCTTCCTTATCTCTTTTAATTAGATCTATTTTGTTTTTGCTTGATCTGAGATCAGAATCACTACCCCTGATATTTATTTTTACCTCAAGTGAACAATAATTGATTCTGTTTCAACCTTTTGTGTTTACTCTGTATGTATCACTCTGCTAAAATGGTGTTCCTTATAAACAAGATATTGTACAATTCTGGCTTTTAATCCAGTCTGCTATCCAGTTTTATGAGAGAGTTCATCCCATTCACATTCACAGTTATAGTTATTAACTTTGTATTTCCCACCATTTCATTTTCTTCAAGTTATACTTTTCTCTTTCCTTTCTTCATTTCCCTCCACCCCAGTGTTTTGCTTCTGCCCACCATTATTCTCAATCAGCCCTCCCCTTTTACAACTGCTCCCCTCTTTCTTATGCTTTTTCTGTGGTGTTCTCTTCTTTAAAATATAATGGTTCTCTCTGGGAGCAGGTTTCTTGGGGAGGTTTTCTGGAGGCAGCCTTTGTTTCAGTTAAAAGTAATAATCACTCCAAATGCACCCAGATGTTAAAAGTTCAGAACTTTTATTGCTTCCTACAAAATAGCCCGATTAGTTTTCTTAGAGGCCTTTCTCTCTCCTTGGCTCTAAGAGCTCTTGCAGCTTTGTCCTTTGCTTCTGCCTCTGCTTTCTGGAGGCTGCTCCAGCCAGCACCAAGGTGAAAGTTGGAATGAATGTGTCTTGCTTCTGCTTGGTTCCAATAACTCTTGCAGTTGTCCTTTGCCTCTGCTTTCTTCAGCCTCCAGCCAGCACAAAGGTGGAAAATGGAATGGATCTGACTCCTCTAGCTCAACTCCGAATGTCTCCAGCCAGCATCAAGGTGAAAGTTGGAATGAATCTGTCTTGCCTCCGAGAGAGGGCTTCTGTCTGTCCCATAGTGCCTCTGTGTCATCTGTCCCAGAGTGCTCTCTGGCCCTAAGAGCTTCTTGCTTATATAAGCTCTCTAAAGGTGTGAACACAAGCATTGCTTCTATCAGTTCTACTTAGTACCTTGTTTCAAGTTCTGGCCCATAACATCTCCTTGTAAGATCAGATCAATCATACTGAACCATGCTAAATTAGATAAGTATTGTCTCTATCAACTCTAATGAATTAACACTTTGTAAGGATTCCGATATTTTCCCCTTCCACTTCTCTTCTCCCTGTTTTACCCCCCCCCCTTCCTCTTCTTCCAGCACAATCTTAGTTTCCAATCCTAGTTTCCTTTCTATATCATTACTATACAGTCAAATTATAGCTCACCCTTTAAGTATACCCCTAAAAAAGATACAATTCTCAAGGGCAAAATGTATCATTTTCCCATATAAGGCTGGAAACTTTAATCTTTAAAAGACCATAGTTGGGTTTTTGTTTGTTTGTTTGTTTTTAAATATTTTACTTTTCTCTTGAGCTCTGTATTTAAAGATTAGATTTTTTGGTCAGTTCTATTCTTTTCATCAAAGATAAAAAAATGAAATTCCCCTATTTCATTGAATGTCCATCTTTCCCCCTGAAAAATCATGCTTAATATTGCAGGATAGTTGATTCTTGCCTGCAATCCATGCTCCTTTGCCCTCTGGAATATTATATTCCAGGTCCTTTGAGTCTTTAAAATGAAAGCTGCTAGGTTGTGAGTAATCCTGATTGTGGCTTCTCAATATTTGAATTGTTTCTCTTTGGCTGCTTGCCATGTTTAATCCTTTATATGATAATTTTGAAATTTAATTACAATAGTCCTTGGAGTTTTCATTTTGGAGACTCTTTTAGGAGGTGAATGATGAATTCTTTCAATAACTATTTTACCCCCTGGTTCTAGTACACCAAGGCAGTTTTCCTTAATGATTTTTTGAAAGATGTTATCTAGTCTCTTTTCTTCAGCATGGTTTTCAGATAATCTAATAATTTTTAGATTGTCTCTTCATCATGCATTTTCCATGTCATATATTTTTCCATTGAGGTATTTTACATTCCCTTCTGTTTTTTTCATTGTTTTGGTTTTGTTTGATTGATGCAATAAAGGAGCAGGGAAAGATAGAGTAAAAACCAATTATAAATTAAATAATATAATTCTAAAGAATGAGTGGGTCAAACAAATCACAGAAAAATTGATAGTTTCATCCAAGAGAATGGCAATAATGAGACAACATTCCAAAAGAGGTAAATTTTTTAATGCCATAATGGCATAATGGCAGTGTTGGAAATAAGACTTTTTGTCTTTATCTGCATTTGTCTAAGCAGGTTTGTGTTAAGGAAAGAGCTAAAATCCATTAATTATTCATCTAATTAATCATCTCTAGCATATGAATGCTTTAGTCTCATAACATACTTTACAGATTTTTCATCATTAGAAATTATCCATTGACAACTATATGCTATGACAAGTATCTGACAAAAAAAAATCTGTAATCAAGCATAATAAACAGATTATGCATGCCATTTAAAAAAATTTGCTTTTCAATATAAATGTGAAACATTTTAGCTTCTTAGTCAATTCACTTTTAAAAAACTATTAAATGTCTACTATGGGCAAAGCTATTTGAGGCTACAGACCAATAATCAATC
Source organism: Sarcophilus harrisii (assembly GCF_902635505.1). NCBI lineage: Eukaryota > Metazoa > Chordata > Mammalia > Dasyuromorphia > Dasyuridae > Sarcophilus > Sarcophilus harrisii. Next base: position 129,017,491 of record NC_045428.1, on the reverse strand, counting down.
AGTAGTCAATAAGTTTTTATTGAGTTTTTACTATGGATCAGACACTATGCTAAGCCCTGGGCATTCAAAAGAAAGAAAAAGAAAGGCTCTAAAAGAACTTAAAATTTAATGTGAGAAAGATAACATTCAATAAACATTTACAAGTAACTATGATATTCCCAGCACTGTGCTAATTACAGAGGTAAAAAATATGAAAAAGGAAGAAAGCTAATCAATACACAAAGGGAATCTGAAAAGCAGGAGAAGTATTAAGCATAGGTGGAGAAGGCATTTGGTATAATGGAAAAATATAAAGAAGGACAAAATCAAGGTAGCTAGTGAAAAAAATGGAGAGAAAATCTTATTAAATGGAGGCTGGAGGTAGTAGTTCTATCTGCTAGTAAGAATGTTAAATCAGAGGGGCAAAGGTACTGAAGAAATGTGAATAATAAGGCTAATTCAATCTTGACATTTATGAAACTTCATGTGCGATGTTCTTTTGGGAGAAGGAAGGCATGACATCAAATTCCAAATAAATTTAAAAGCACTAATGCAAACATTAGTCTACTAAAGTTTCTACCTTCTAAAGCCCCTACTCTTCTAGAAGTTTTAATTTATAAAAAGAAACAATTTTATAATTAACACAAAGGAAAATATAATAAACCTACAGAAAAAGGAAAACAAAGTGCAAATGCCTACTTTATGAAAACCTGTAATACAAGATCCCTTATTCTATCATCTCTAAGTTTTTCTTTGACAAATCTGACATTCTGAAATAGCTTCTCTTATTTTTAACACACAATATACTATTTATCATCTAGAAATTTCAAAGACAACCTTGAAGAATAATACACTTGCTTCTTTTCAGTACTTGTATATCTTAAGCAAATTGATAAGTGTCAGAAAAATAAAAGATGATGATGTATGTGAAGATATATATTAATATGCTTACAACTTTTTTCATGGCACACATTTTATAGCAGTATTAATAAATTTAAATCATAAGGATACTTATTTATTTACAAGTTAATAGAACAAACGCTTGTGTTTTTCCTTAAAGAGCAAAAATCATCTATCATATTCACTTCCATATACTCCAAATATAACAAGTTTGTCATGGTCTTTCCCTTAAAGACAGAGAAGAGTGATAACTTTTATGTAACTACTCCCAAGTAAAGTAATAATGACACAATTTGAAGTCATCTTTGTGTGTGAGAATATTTTCTATTTACTTTTTTTAACCCTGTTCTAGTAGAAACATATAAACCAGTGATAAATCTCTATTCTAAATTTGAACTCTGGTATCTGATGAATGAGCCCAATAGGAAATCAAGAATCAGAGTTGATATAACAAAGTAAATGATCATTTTATCTACCTAGTCATTGTATTTTGCATTTACAAATAAAGGTTTTACTCAACCATTCTACTCTTAAAGATCTAAAACCACATGGCCCAAAAAATATCTGGGCAAATTCAGCCCTATTCCCCTCACTTATTCTGCCTGGAATTATCAACTAAGTGAAAGATCAGGTTGCTTGTTCTCTCTTTACAAGTTTGAATTTTCAAATTAATTAATTAATGCCAAGAATTTATGTATTGATACTTACTTTAGAACCCTTAATATCTATGCTTAACTTCAGTTATGGATAACTAATTCATATAGTTTAGTACACAATCTAGCTCAGTCTGTCTTTTCTCCAAAATAACTAAACAAAACAAAATATTTCATGAAAGTAATCAATGTACCATTTTAACTCACCATGGGGAATATGAAAAAAAATATATAAATGTATAAGATGAAAATTCAAATTTAGAATTGTGATACTTTTTTCACTAATTTTAAACTATTGTTAATATCCAATTTTCCTCGGTTTTAAAAAAAGAAAAAGAATCCATGTAATTCCAGTTATTTTTCCATTCCCTCTATGACAATGATAGGTGATCCCAAAAAGCATTCTCATAATTTCCAGATATTTAGAATTACTCACTGATAATCTCAGGTCCATAAATATGCAGTCACTAGTTATTGAGAACAAAACGATATAAAAATTGTTTTTCTAATTAATTCCTGGCACTGTTAGGGTGTTCTTTGCAAGATAATTATTAGCATCATGGTCTGTAAGTGTCCTTCAAATTTTTGTCTTTGGATTTCTTCTCTATATTATATTTTTCTTGGTGAGCTCCTTAACTTTAGTAACATTAAGTATCATATCCCTGTGAATTTTACCAAACATTTTAAAGAACAATTAACTCTAAAAATATATAAACTATTTGAAAAAATAGGGGAAAAAAGACTCCTACAAAATCCCTTTTATGACACAGACATGGCACTGATACCTCAACCAGGTAGGATGAAAACAGAGAAAGAAAAGTATAGAACAATTTCCCTAATGAATATTGAGGCAAAAATCTTAAATAAAATATTAGCAGTTAGATGACAGAAAATTATCCCCAGGATAATACACCATGATCAAGAAGGATTTATACCAAGAATGCTGGGGTGCCTCAATATTAAGAAAACTATTAGCATAATTGACTATAGCAATTACCAAACTCACAAAAATCATATGATTATTTCAATTGATGCTGAAAAAATTGATAAAATCCAACATCCATTCCTATTAAAAATACTACAGAGTATAAGAATAAATGGACTTTTCTTTAAAATTGTCAGTAGCATTATTTAAAGCCATCAGAAATCATATGTAATGGGGAAAAACTGAAACCATTTCCAATAAGTTCAGGGGTGAAACAAGGTTGCCCACTATCACTATTCAATACTGTTTTACTATTCAATATTGTATTATAAATGCTAAATTTGGCAATAAGAGAAGAAAAAGAAATTAAAGGAATTAGAGTAGATAATGAGGAAACCAAATTATCAATTTGTTTTTTTTTTTGTTGTTGTTGTTGTTGTTTTTTTTTTTATAGATGATATGAGGGTATACTTAGAGAACCGTGGAGAATCAACTAAAAACTGTCAGAAATAATCCACAACTTAAACAAAGTTGCAGGATATAAAATAAATCCACATAAATAAATAGCATTGTTATACATCACTAACAAAATCCAACAGGAAGAGATACAAAGAGAAATTTCATTTAAATAACTGTTAAAAGGATGAAATATCCGGGAATCTATCTGCCAAGAAAAGTCAGGGAATATAAGAGCAAAACTACAAAACATTTTTTTTTTAGTTTTTTTCAAGTTGTAAACCCAATTCATTAAATTTTTCTTTGACTATTTTATGCAAGTAAGCATCTAGATACCATTATATTCCTTTCAGATTGGCTCTAATGACAGGAAAAGGTGAATGGTTGATGATGATGAACGTTGGAATGGATATGGGAAAATTGGGACACTGATACATTGTTGGTAGAACTGTGAATGGATCCAAATATTCTGGAGAGCAATTTGGGACTATGCTCAAATATGCATCAAACTGTGCACACTCTTCGATCCAGCAGCGTTTCTACTTGGTTTATATCTCAAAGTATCTTAAAGAATGGTAAAGTACCCACATGTGCAAATATGTTTGTGGCAGCCCTTTTTGTTGTGGCAAGAAATTGGAAACTAAATGGATGCCCATCAATTGGAGAATGACTGAATAAATTATGGTATATGAATGTTATGGTTCTGTAAGAAACGACAAGCAGGATGATTTCAGAGTAGTCTGGAGAGACTTACATGAACTGATGCTAAGTGAAATGAGCAGAACCAGGAGATTATTATACCCGGGCAACAACAAGACTATAAGATGATCAATTACAATGGACATGGCACCCTTCAACAATGAGATGATTCAAACCAGTTCCAATTGTTCAGTGATGAAGAGAGTCATATACACTCAGAGAAAGGATTATCTCTGGGAACTGAGTGTGGTGCCCAACATAGCATTTTCATTCTTTTTATTGTTGTTTTCTTGCATTTTATTTTGCTTCTCTCTTTTTATTGGTTTTATCTGATCTTTTGATCTTTCCTTTTCAGCACGATTATTATATAAATATGGATGCATATATTGGATTTAATATTTATTTATTGTGGCTTTTACCTATGTCCTTCTGCAGGGTTTTAATGCATGTATTGGACTACTAGTCATCTAGGGGAGTGTGTGGGGGAATGAGGGGGAAAATTGGAACACAAGGTTTTGTAAGGACGAATGTTGAAGAATTATCCTTGCATATGTTTTGAAAAATAAAAAAGCTTTAATTAAAAAAAGTATCATGTCGCTAAGTCCCAAATCTATATGTCCATCTGAGCTTCAGTACTGAATCACTATTTGTCTATTTGAGAATTTAAACTGCATGACTTGGATACATCTTCAAAGAAACATGTAAAACTAAGACCCTTATTTTTTCTCCCCTTCTTTCCATGAAATGATCTCTCCTTTTATTAGATTAGAATGTAACCTCATTGCCAGTAAAAAATTGCTTCAATCCTTATGATACAGTGCAGTATCTAATATGTAATAAATATTTAATTCACTCCTTTTTGGATTGATTGATAATTATATATTTTATATGAGAATTATTAAGGATAAGCTGTGGTCCTTGCAAGCTTTACCTGGATTTAGAATTTGAAACTAATCTCATGTATCCTGGAGAGTTTCCAAGATGGAAATGGCTTCATAAAGCTTCTCTCTATTGGCAGTCCTTCATGAAGAGCTGAACTTGTTTTTTAAAATTTTTTAATACTATTTATTTTTTTCCAAATATATGCAAAGATAATTTTAACAGTCATATTTGCAAAACTTTGTAATTCAAATATTTCTCCCTCTGTACTCCCCTCCTTCTCTCCCTAAACATATACAATTTTTCTAAACATGTTTTCATATTCATCATGCTGTGCAAGAAAAATTAGGAAAAAAGAAAAACAAAAACAAAAACAAAAAAACAAGAAAGCAAACATCAAGAACAACAAACAGGTGGAGATACCATGCTTTGATCTGCATCCAGTCTCCACAGTACTCTCGCTAGATATTGATGGCTCTTTCCATCACAAATATATTGGAATTGTCTTGAATCACATCATTTAAAAGAACCAAGTCCATCACAATTGATCATCACATAAATTTTTTACTATTATGTACAGTGTTCTTTTGTGAACTTGCCTTTTCTTGTGGCTTTTACTTATGTCCTTCTGCAGGGTTTTAATGCACACTATTATCTGCTATGTGATTCCCATACTTTAGAACTAAGAAATCACTGACTTTGGTCTCTATTTACTAAAGGTCAGCCTGACCAGAGGTTTCACTAGTATAGTTGTAATTCTGAGTGACTTTAAGCTTTTGGAAATGATCTTGTGCACACATAAACTGGTTAGAATAGCTTACTATTAGGTATAGAATATGTCAGAGTATACCAATATTTATGGATTCATTTATTAAGCTTGAATTACACAGATAATTTTTTAAGAGAACTAGTCTGACCAAAGTCAGTGAATAGTTCACTATTCTTTGATCTGTACTCAGAAAATAAAGAAACCTGTTATGAATTTGGGCTCAGGGGGAATAATAATAGTAAATCTCTGGATAATCTCTCGACTGATATAAGACAATTTCTTTAGGGTGATAAAATGACATAAAAGCTATATTACTCAAGCTCAGTATAATTATTTAAACTTAAATATACAAATAAAATTGATTATATGGGGATTTAGTAAATTAATATGAATCTGTTGTAATAAATGCTTTTCTTATAAGTTTATTTTTCTTGATTTTTTATTTTCTATAGGAAAAGACATTTGTTAGAATCAAGCACTTTCAAAATATTAAGCAAAATTCTTTATATTTCTAGGCTAATTAAAAGGGCAAGTGGATTTTCATTTCTCAGTCACAATGAATTTCTATTTATCTCTTATTTTCAAGGTTTATTTAAATTAAACTAAATATTACAAAAATATAGTATGTGAAAATGAATACTGCTTACATGTTCATTACTAATGTTGACAGAAGATAGACAATATATTTATGATTCTATTTGTTAAATATATTGAAGAATGCAATAACGTACTAAGACTGAAAAAAATAAATCCAAGGACTGATTTTCATAATGTTTAAAAGATTAAGAAAAATTTTTACCAATAGCAAGATCAGAAAGAATGTTTTTGCTTACTAATTTTGGTGTGCTCAAATACTTCAGTCATTAAACAGTAAGATACACAATTTGAAGCAAAAAGTAGCAATTAATAAGACTCAAAGAGGTTTCATTATATTTTAAATATCAAGAACATATAATTAATAAGGTCTTCGGGGATTTTTCTCTTGACCCTTGTGTCAGTTTTTTAGAGGACTTTAATTATAACCACTGGATTCTGCTTGCTTTGTTTAAAGTGTGATAAGCGTCACTGTTTGAAAATTTAATGGATTAAATAATTATCTTTAAAAATGTTTCTTTCTTTTCCCTCCATTAAAATTGAGAAGAACCACAGCCAGCTTTTAACTAGGAAAGAACAATTTTTATGGTGTCATTTTATGCCATATCATAAGTATGCATCTTGGCAACCAATTATAGTTTTATTATAGTCTCATATGATTACACACTTGAACTATCTTCACAATTTTTAAACAGATTGTTTCTTTTTTATTGCTTTTTGTTACATTCAAAATAATGAGACTGCAATGTTATTTTGCAATTTAAAAGTACAATAATAAGGTTCTTGAGTCATAACTTACTGTTTAACTTTACCCCATATATTGTGATTATATTTTAATGACATTGATTCCGTAAGTCAAATATGCAAAATAATTTTGTTATTTTAAAATCTTATCCTGCATTTTAGCCCCATATATCTAGTATTTACTCAAACTACTTCCTGAAAATAACAAAATTATACTATCCTATGGTATACTATACTATACTATACTAACCAAAAACATTATGGTTTCTTTTTTTATTTATTAAAAGAAAAAAAAAAAAGAAGGCTGAAGGTAAAAAGAATCCAGCCACTTAGAAGAAGCCATGGATTCTACTAGTATTCTAATTTTGTTTGGAGAAAAAGATACTCAGTATATTGAATTAACTCTTATGATAAAATCAAGAGGACAGTATGGACAAAGGATTGAAATAAACACATAAATGTGATCACAAAACCATACAAGTTTTAAAGAATAGCAAAACTTGAAAGAAACTTATATGGGTACCTTTTGCAATGTATGTATATATATAATTGAGTTCTATAGTAATGAAAAATAGGTCATTAAAAAATTATTTATTTCCCTCTATCTTTGTCTTTCATTATAGTGTTAATCTCTGTGCAGTATTATTTTGTGACCCAGTGGCCCTTAATAATTTCATTGCTCTGAGTAGATATTTTTAACAATTCATCATAAATCTCAGTAAGAAGCTTACAGTTACAACATACTGTTTGTTACTTTGATCTCAACATTGTTATTAGTAATGATATTTTTTATTTTTATTTTTAGTGTTCCTAGAGGAAAACCTTTAAAGGAAAACATAACCTTGGCTGAAATTTAAGATTATCCTAGCTCAAGTCAACTGAATCAGAAAACAGCATTCCTTTAAGTTTAATTTTTTTTGGCAAATGCTATTTATCTTATTTGTTTTGGTTTTTACTAATATGCTTTCCCAGCAGATAGAAGTTATATATCATTCAGGGATACAGACATGAGTTTGCTTCCAAATTTACCAACAGGTATGCACAGCAATTAATAAAAAATATCATTTTAAATAATGTCTTTTAAATATCCAATTTCAAAATCCGTTACATTTACATTTTGACATCACATGCTAAAACAGCATATTAACAATTAAATTTGGCATATCATTAGAAAATTAATCAGTTGAAATAGGTTACTAGATAATACATATATATGTATACACACACATACACACACATTTCTATAATTGTCAGCTACTGTATTAAGCCTTATGGATACAAATTCAAGAAATCAAAGGTCTCCTTATCCTCAAATGGCTTCCACTATAATGAGGAAATCAATATATATAGGAGAGTGGTGGCAAAGCAGAAGTGATTTGGTAATGTTGACTTGATTTCTAAAGAGAAGAGATAGAAACTGCTACTCTTTGATAACCAACTCATCTACTAAAGAACAAGAGGTTATTAGAACCACAAAATGTAAAAGTCTTCATTTTGCCTAAGGAAGAATTCTTTATTCTGTATCCCCAAAACAGATATCCTGCTTCTAAATAAAACCTTGAGATGTGTATTACTTTAACTACTGAAGCAAATTATTTTATTTTGGACGATTTTATTTGTTAGTCTCATATAGTATTAAAACAACTCCCTGTGTTCAACAACCATTTACTGCTATGTCATCATTCAGCATTCTGAGATACTTTCCTAAAGTAACCCTCAAGTCTTCTCTAATATAAACATGCCAAGCTGTATCAGCTGATATTTATCTATATGACATTGTCTTTAATCCTTTCATAAATCTGGTTTTCCTTTCTTCTGTATACTTCACTTTTCATTATTCTTAAAATATGTTGTCTAGAATCAAACACAATATTTTAGGTATTCTCTGTCCCAGAAATTTAGCACAATTCTCATCTCTCCTATTTTGGAAGCTAGGTTTCTTCCTTTACTGGTTTCCTTGTAAAAACTATAATTTTGAAATGTGGACATAAACCTATTATTTAGTGAAAAAAGGCAATGAACACTTTAATAATGAGAAGCCAAAAATTATGCCACCTGAAATGTTATGATCAGATTTTGTTTTTTGAGGCCACAAATGAATAAGGTATTGGTTGGTTCTATTGGCATTGTTGATGATATTGATCTTTTACATTAAATGATGTGAGCTAAGTAGAATGGGATTTGCAGAGAGCCCATCATTTCATTCATTGATTCCCCATTTCAAACTTAACTTCTATTCTGAATTCTTTATTTTTACTTGAATAGAATATATTAAGAACATTATGACTTCATTTTATATGGTCTGCTTCAATGAAAGAAATGTGTGAATTATTGAATTTACTAAAAATATTGTTTCATTATTTTAAATTGCATAAGAAACTATTAAAGAAGTACTGCTAGGATTCTTGGCAATAATTATTTAGGGATATGCTGTTGCTATTGTTGAGTCATTTTCAATTATGCCTGAATCTTTGTGATGTCAATAATAGTTTCTTGTCAAAGACCCTGCAGTAGTTTATCTTTTTCTTCTCCAGATGATTTTATAGATGAGTAAACTAAGGCAAATAGGTTTAATTGAGTTGTGCAAATTCATCCAGCTAGTAAGTTTCTGATGTCACATTTGAACTTAGAAAGATGAGTCTTTCTGATTCTAGGTGAGGCATTTTATCCACTGCATTACTTCACTGCCTTTTTAGCCATATTCATTTACATAAAAATAAGTAGATTCATGTACTTAAAGACTGTTATCTTTTCTTTTTCTTTAAAGTTTAGTCATTTATTTTTTTTTAAGTAAACCATACTAAGCCAGGATTCTACTCATTTTAAGTGAATGGTTTGTGAATATCATAGAGATAGATTTCAAAAAAAAAATTGAAAGTATTTCTGTTGTCATTTTTATGAACAAATAGTTGTAGAGACATATAAATTCAAAATTGTGTGGATACTTCATACATATATGGTACTTGGTCTCAGAAGGAAGTCTCTAATAGAATGTTCCAAAATATGTTAGAGTTTATCACTATCAATAACTTTTTTAATATAACTACCAAGTTTTGTTTTGTTTTTTCAGTTTTTATTGATGACAAATCTATGCTGCATTTCTACTACAGTGAATTACAGAGAAAAAATAGAAAGCAATAGAAAAAATATATATATATATATTTAGAATAGGAACATAGATTAGCCAATGAAAGTGGAATTCTAGGAATGAAATATGGGTTGCTTTACATAAGTAGATATTGATTACAGATAAATGTAAATTTACTAGTTAGAGTTAAATTTTCAATTGTATAGTTGGATTTTAGGAAGAATGTCTATATGATAGTCCACATATGAGAAAATATAAAAGATTTGGTGGACTACTAAAATAATAGCAGTTAAGAAGATGTCAGCACAAAAGTCTAATACTAGGTATTCAAAATGATAGAAGTGATAATTTGCTTATCTGTACCTTGAAAAGATGACTAACACATGATATTGAAACTGAGAATAAAAGAATGTTAAAAATCTTACAAGGTGCTAAGTCAGTGGAATTGATAGAGACAATGGATGTTTAGCAGGGTGCTTAACAATTCTCTAGATGTACTTAGTATTTACTACAGTTCCACAAGATTCACACCTTTAAGAGAGAATATATAAGCTAGAAGCCTTAACCAGGATTGACTCCAGGAGATTCACAAACCAGGATTCAGTTGAGGAGATTCATAAGCCAGAGATGACAGTCAGGCAGAACAAAGGAAGACAGAGAAGTGGTGACAGGTTGTCCTGTGGAGAATACTGAAATCAAGATCCAGAAGGCTTACAGAAAACTAGCCAAGCCCCAAGTGAAGGAGATAAGATTTTGGAAGCGACAATAAAGGATTTGGACTTTAACACCTGGTTGCATTTGAGGTGATTATTACACTTAACTGGAACTAAGGCTGCTTCCAGAAGCCCCCCAAGAAATCTGCTCCCGGAGAAGATTACACTTTAGAGGGCAACATTACAAAAGAAGTCTCACTTATACCCACCCACTTGTTCTCACTATAATAATCCTCAAAATCATTTCCTTATTCAGTCATGACCAAGAGTCAAAGATGAGCATTGTAAAAAAAGGGGAAGTCCTGTAAAAACAACCAGAGATACCACTGCCTTAGATCTTTATTGAAATGTAGTAAGCTACTGAAGTTTGGTAGTGGAAGCTAGGCATCTATACTGACACAGCATAATACAAATTACTACTTAGTGTGAATCAAACGTTCAAAAATGTATGGTGACTATTTATCTGTGGCTGATCTAAACAGCATCACATGTCTTCAAGTACCACAATGTCACAATGATACACTTCTTTCAGCATGTGAAATCACTTTTTACTTTGCATGAAAAATCACACTCATTCATCTTATTAAGGAAGAACAGCAAAACAACAACACTTTCATTTCATTTATATAGAAAACTCTAGAAAGCACAAATCCACTCTATTAAATTAGGATACTAACTACTCAGAAATAATCCTAAGTAGTTGCTTGAAATGCTGTAAGTTAAGTGACTTACTCAGGTTGATACAGCAGAAATATATCAGAAGCAGGATTTGAATCCAGATCTTTCAAGGATATAGTCCATATCAGTAATTCCATCATGCCTATCTATTTCTTTTATTGAACAATTCACCATCATCTTTTACTTTGCTCCAATCAAATTTCTTGACAATTCATTTTTACTCTTGTGCCCTAGACCAGGGAAATTACACTCAAATGAAAACAGGACACTAAACCATTCAGGAAGATTACTATGTACCACATATTGATTTTGTGTTCTCTTGTATATGTGGCTTCTCCCTCACATTTTGAGGATGGATCATCATTGTTCAGTCAGTTATGTGTACACACACACACACACACACACACACAAACACACACACATATATACACACACATTTATTAAGGGCTTCCTATATGCTTACTACCAAGCTAAGGTCATACAATAACAGTTCTTATTCCAAAAGTCAGACAAAACTGATGACTGAATAATTACAGGATATGCACTTATATAGAGTAGCTAAAAAGTAATTCAGAATGGGAGAAGCTATTGGATGGATGAACCAGGAGGAAAAAAGCATGCAAAAGGAGAAAACTGAGTCTTAGAAAAAGCAATGCTATGAGACAAAATTACAGGACAGTATTCTAGCCTTAGAGCAAAGCCAATACAAAAGTATAGGGACAGGAGGAGTGTTGTAGGAGAGCAATGTAACAGGGTTATTGAGTAGAAATGACAAGTGTAAAAAGACTAAGAAAGTATAAAAACAGATTATGAAGTTCACTAAATGTAAATGCCAAAGAATGACTTGACTTTTTTTTTCTGGAACTAATAGGGAGCCATTAAAGTAGAGAGTGGTAAATGGCTATACTTTCTTCATAGGAAAGTCACTTTGCCAGATGAGTGGAGCATTGAATGAAGAGAGGAAACAGTGAAGACAAGAATAGCAATTAGAAGGATGTTAGAATATATTATTTCAGTGAGAAGTTATAGGTGTCTAAACTAGAATGGTGATTATGTGAGTTTAAAAAAAGGAACACATAGTATGGATATTATGAAGGTAAAAATATGATTTGACAAGAAATGAGTGAGAGTGAGGAAGATGACACTAAGAATATAAGCTTGTGTGAATGAAAGGATGAAAATGCTTTCAAAAGAAATAGAGACATTTGGTGGGGTAGGAAAAGGAGAGAAAGATTTTTGGGGAAAGATAGTGGGTCTTTTCTTGAATATATTACTTTTAAAACACCCAAACCACATTTAACATAAAATATGATGCCTGGTAAATATCACTATCTTAAAGAAGTATATCCTAGAACATCTTTTTGTTTGTATTTTCCTCCCTGGTTACCTGCCTTTATTGATCCCATATGGACCTATGTATATAATTATTTCTACACAGACATTATCTGTTTTGGGGGCAATCATAAAAAACAACCTCCTTATGTCCCCTGACATAGTATAATCCATTATATAATTTTGGGGCTCACTAAAGTCCCCTAACAACTTCCAATGAATCACGTATGCTCTGGCTCAGAAATAAAACATTTGGCACTTTAGAATAATGCAACAATCCTTTTGTTAGGATGGTGGTATCAGTAGAAGGGGAATGAATAAAAAGACAATTGCCCCCTGAATTGTAATAACATATTCACAAATTGAATATCTGTTCTTATAGCTCTATGCCACTTGCTGAGGCTTGTGATCTTCCATCTCTGTAAACTTTATACCATCTTATTGGGAGTTGCAATTTCCTAGAAAGAATTAGGAAGCTGACATATATGAAGTATGATCAGCTATAATGTAGATAATTGTTGTGAAACAGGAGCCACCTGCCAGTGGCTGCTGGAGGTTTAACTCAGACCTGTAGAATGGATACCTTCATGTGAGAGGAGGATGATGATACAAGGAGACTGAGAGGCAGTTGCATTCTCTGACCTGTCTTTTCTTCCATCTTGCCTCAAATTTATTTCATTCCCAATCCACAAGGAACATCTGCAAAGGCTGCTTTGCAACTCCTTCAAGCGTTATGATTCACAGCTGTGGAGGCTCTAGGAGAATTGACTTGCCCCTTCACTTAGGCATGGTCCTTAACAGGTAATGAAAAATTTTCTTTCATATGTATGTATGCATATATCTATATATTCAGATACACCTTGCACAGGGATAATAGGTATCACTTTTTTCTGACCACCATTTGAATGTTTATTCTGTGTGAGTTCTCCATAAAATAGTCTTTTAGGCAAGCCTACATTTGCCATTTAAACAATGTGATGGCCCCATGTAGTTGACCTCTCTGTATTAGAGTTTGAATGTTTGGCAGTTTAGTTCAAGAAATGACCCCAGTATCTAGTATTTTATCTATCCAATGGGTGTTCAGAATTTTCCTAAGACAATTAAAAGGAAAACAATTTAGTTTCCTCTAATGGCACAAGAATATTATTCAGGTTTCACAGGCAAACAAAAATGAAGTCAGCACATTGTCTCTGTAGACCTTCAGTTTGGTAGTTTGTTAATGCCTCTTCTCCCTTACACTGTCCGTCAGAGCCTCCCAAAGACTGAGCTAAGTTTGACAATACATGTGTGAGTCTAGTTATCAATGTGGACAGCCATGGAATGTACTCGTAACATAAATGAACTTATCCAGAGCACTCAAAACTTCTCCATTTGCTGTAACTAATGCTTGCTTACATGGATGTTATGTTACTGGCTGATGGAGCACCTGTGTTTTCTTGGTTAATTGTTAGATCAAAATTAGTACAAGTATAGAGGATGGATGCTAAGCTCCAGAGACCATACTGAACTCACAATCTGAAACCAAAAATCATTTTGGTTTGACTTGTATCTTTTTCAAGTTGACAAATTTACCTTCTGTGCAATAGCTGTCTTCATGTCATGATTAAATTTTTCTATACCTTTTCAAGGTTCATCATGGTTAGAGCATAGGCACTGATAATGTTGGCAAGGCATTTTCCTGCAAGTGATGATAGCATTGGGATAAGATTGCCATTCCCTTCTTTTGATAGTAGTGCAAGCTTATTCACTAGATTAGTTTGTAGCCACTCCAGAAATATGTGTATTCTGTTCCTAATTTGGTAAGCTGGTATATATATATATATATATATATGTGTGTGTGTGTGTGTGTGTGTGTATACATATATATATATATATATATATATATATATATATATATATATATGCAAACACACATATTGTGTTTGTATATAGCAACATAAACAAATAAGTCAATAAGCATACATATAGAATATATATTCACATATATGTATTTTTATATATAAAACCCTTGTGTACATGATTTCATTTTAGAGGATGAAACCATTTTTAGATGAATGTGATCTATCTTTTTTAAAAATCATTTTTACTATTATTTTGCAGTTAAAAGTATGCTTTTCTCCATAAGTAATATCTGCCTTTCTAAAATGCTAAAACTGAGATGATTACAAATTGAATTTCTTGATCTGAGGGATATTAGATAGTTACTAAAGAAAGGCAATATCTTACATGATAATAGATTTGCTCAGCAACATCTTTTATTCTACCTCTTTTATGAAATGAATCATAGGCAATATTCTATGGAATATTTATTCCCATGATGTGTTTTAGCATTACTTTTGATTCACTTGCAATTTAATTTTTTGATAAAGTGTATATTCTGTGATTTCTTACTATATAATAAAAATCAGAAAAATATTGTTAAAAATGTGGAGTTTTTTGAAACAGAATAATCAGTGCAAAGAGTGCAGTTTCTCATATGCATCCACAGCACTACGTTTTGCTTAGAATTTTGTTAATTGTCCATCTGCAGTATCTCTTCAAGATAAATGAACATATAGGCAAATTCATTGAGCATTCAATGCTAGTGCCTGTCATAGTCTTGAAAATAAGCATTCCTCATTCCTTGTTCTGATTTTCCTTGTGTCCTTGTGTGCATTTTTTGAACTGAAAGATTAATTTTATTCCATAATATTCTTAGGCATGGTGTAATTAGCATACTATTATTTAAAAAAAAGAAATATATGGAGAATTTCAACATTTATAGTGAATTTCTCTTCTGTTTTGATCTTAAAACAGCTTACAGTATAAAAATATAGATTGTGGCATTCCATTATTACACAAAGCTGTTGCTGGATTAGAAGCATGAAGGTTTTTCTTCAAGTTAGTTTTCTTTTGTAACCTCACTCTGATAGAGAAATAGAAGTATGTAATAGAAACAGGATAGGGTCAAGATAGAGAAACTATAAACAGAATAATATTGTTGTAGTCTTTTCTGTATTTTTTTTAAATTAATGAGTCTTCACTTTGAGACTACTAATGGTCCCACAATTTTCTTTTAAACATTTCTAGAAACAATATCACAACAAGAAGTGATACCTAACACCCTACTAGCCCTAAGCTTAAGGACACAGAATGATTTCACATACATATAATAGGATAATGTATTCTTAGTTTTGTTTGATTTCAGGTAACAGGAATTAGGTGTTTCAATGGATAAAGGGTTAGGCCTAGAGCCAGCATATGTTGTCTTCCTGAGATTATATCTGGTCTCAGAAACTTCTTAGCTTTGGAACCCTGGGCAAATCAATGAACTCTGTTTATCTCAGTTTCTTCCTTGGCAAATAAGCTAGTGAAGGGAATGTTAAACTATTTCAGAATTTTTACCAAGAAAACTCCAAATGGGGTCACAAAAAATTGGACATAAATGAAACAAATGAGTAACAAGAGTTAAAGCTGACTTTTTGGAATAGTCAATTTATTTAGCAAAGTTCTACATTATTTACAGGCTCAGGATTAACCAGGTAAAAATTAAAAGTACAATAAAATATAAACTATTGTTGCCATTATTATGAAAGTTAAATAATATGTTCATGTCCTGTTAAAAAGGCAATAACTCAATAAGAAAATTGAGTCAAAAACACCCTTTCTTTCCTTGTGAAAGTTCATTCCCTCAACTTTCCCAGACACAAACAACCTTTTGAATTTCTTAGATCAAATTCCTTTTAAAGGGTTTTTGATATTTCTCTCAAGTAGAGCTTTGCAGAGTTAATAATCATTCAGGCAACCATACCTCAATTCAGAAGTCAGAACAATATCAAAGTGTATGTCCAAGAAATTTTCCCTCAATTGACAAATTTCACTAATTAAAACTTAGAGGTAAGTACATTTGTTATTATATTTCATTTTGTTGAAATAACTCTTAACAATAAAAAAATTTACAAGGCTTCTAAAAAATATCCTTTTCATATTTTCCCTTTCTTCCCTTATTTTTGTCTTCTTCTCATAGTCTATTTTCCAGCAATATCCCAGATTGCTAGAATTTATCTTCCTTGCACTGATTTTGATCTTATAATTTTGCATAAATTTTCAATGTGAAGAAAATATACATGTTAAACATGTAAAAGTATATCTTAAATCTAATGTATGAGTACATATTTATACAGTTCTCTTGTGGCACAAGAAAAACCATATTTAGGAAGGTTAAAAAAAAAAAAACCTGGAAAGAAAAACAAAAATGCAAGAAAATAACAACAGAAAGATTGTAAATGCTATGTTGTGGTCCACATTCATTTCCCAGTGTTATTTTGTTGGATGTAGCTGGTTCTATTAATTACTGATCTTTTGGAACTGAAATGAACCCTCTCATTGCTGAAGAAAGATAGCCACTTCCATCAGAATTGATCCTCATATAGTATTGTTGAAATATATAATGATCTGCTGGTTCTGTTCATTTCACTTAGCATCAATTAATGTAAGTCTCTCCAAGCCTCTCTGTATTTATCCTGCTGGTCATTTGTTATACAACAATAATATTCCATAACATACATAAACCCTAATTTATTCAGTCATACTCCAACTGATGGGCATCCATTCAATTTTCAGTTTCTATCCACTATGAAAAGGACAGCCACAAATATTTTTGCACATACAAGTCCCTTTCTCTTCCTTATTATCTCTTTGGGACATAAGCCCAGTAGTAACACCTCTGGATCAAAGGGAGTTTAGTTCCAATTTGCTCTCCAGAATGGTTGGAACCATTTACAACTGCACCAACGATGCATCAGTGTCCCAATTTTCACACATCCCCTCCAACATTAGTCACTATCTTTTCCTGTCATCTTAGCCAATCTGAGAGGTATTTAGTGGTATCTCAGAATTATCTTAA
This sequence comes from Sarcophilus harrisii, assembly GCF_902635505.1. Lineage (NCBI taxonomy): Eukaryota > Metazoa > Chordata > Mammalia > Dasyuromorphia > Dasyuridae > Sarcophilus > Sarcophilus harrisii. The sequence goes on along the minus strand of NC_045428.1, from coordinate 129,000,197 downwards.
TTTGCATTTCTCTGATCAATACTGATTTGAAGCACCTTTTCATATGACTAGAAATAGTTTCAATTTCTTCATCTGAAAATTGTCAGTTTATATCCTTTGACCATTTATCAACTGGAGAATGGCTTGATTTCTTATAAATTTAAGTAAATTGTCTATATATTTTGAAAATGAGGCCTTTCTCAGAACTTTTGATTGTAAAAATGTTTTCCCAATTTATTACTTCCCTTCTAATCTTGTCTGCATTAGTATTGTTTGTACAAAAATTTTGAACTTGATATAATTAAAATTGTCTATTTTGTGATCAGTAATGATCTCTCATTCTTCTTTAGTCACAAATTCCTTCCTCCTCCACAAGTCTGAGAGGTAAACTATCCTATGTTCTTCTAATTTATTTATGATCTCATTCTTTATGCCTAAATCATGAATCCATTTTGATCTTATCTTAGTGTACAGTGTTAAGTGTGGGCCAGTGCCTAGTTTCTGCCATAGTAGTTTACCCCATTAACATTTATGATTAAAATTACTAATTCTGAATTTCCTGCAATCCTGTTAACCCCAGATTATGTTTTTTTTTTCTTTTCCTCCCTTACTCCCATCTCTAGTATTAATCTTGTGAGCACCACTTGTCTCATGCAGTCCTCCTCTTTATGATTCCTCCCCCTTTTCAGAATCCCTCCCCTTTTCTTAAACATTTCCCTTACAATTTCTGTATTCCCTTCTATTTAGCTTACCCCTTCCCTTTTCTCTTTTTTCCTCCCACTTTTTAATGAGTTAGGAAAAGTATCTCTGTAAATTGAATATGTCTAATATTTTCTCTGTGAGCTAATTCTGATGAGAGTAGGATTCACACTATGTTCATTCCCCTCCCTTCTTTCCCTCAGAAATAATATGTGATGTTCTGGTTGGTTTTCTGAGGTCTTGGAACAATCTTCTTTTCAGTAATCACCACAAGAATAGCCAGGTGTTAAAATCCCAAGTCCAAATTTTTTATTGTTTCCTTTCCTGGGGCTCGCTTAGCTTTCTGGAGCCCTTCAGAGAGACCTTGGTCTCAGTAGGGGGAGCCTGAGGACAGGCCAGCACCATGAGGCTGATGAAGATGGAATGAATCTATCTCTCCTTGGCTCCGAGAGGTTGAGCTCTAGCCTCCAGTCCTGTTGTGTTCTCTGGCTCTGACTATGCCTGAGTTTGTCCCAGCTTTATATGCTCTATTTTAATTACATTATAGGTATGGATCTTTTAGAACTTTTAGAGTTGTATTAAGTACTAACTATATGTACTGAACTAAAGAACTATTAATTATCATGCTAAACTAGATAAGCATTGTATTACCAATTCCTCTGAGTTAGCACATTTTAAGAATCCTTGTTTTAAGTATGGAGATCTGGCCCATAACAAAAATAGATTTCCTTTGCCTCTTCTTGAAATGTAGTTACCTCAACTTTTCTCTTTTTCTGGTACAATTTCCTTTCCACCTCCAGATTCTTTTTTCATATTATAACAGTAAAACCAAATTATACATGAACTCTTTATGTATACTCATAACAGAAATGTAGTTCCCAAAATTTCTTTTTATCTATTTATGTTTCTCTTGAGTCCTGTATTTGAAGGTCAAACTTTTTGCTTAGTTCTGGTTTTTCCATCAGAAATATATGGCTTCCCTGGAAGAAAATGCTCAGTTTGCCTGGGAAAGTTATTCTTGGCTGCATACCATGTTTCTTAGCCTTTTGGAATATTAGATTTCAGTCCTTGTGATCCTTTAATGTGGAAGCTGCTACATCCTGTGTAATCCTTACTATGGCTTCTCTATATCTGAATTGTTGTTGTTGTTGTTGTTGTTGTTGTTGTTTTTATAGCTGCTTGTAGTTTTTTTTCCTTGGTCTGATTGTTCTGGAATTTAGCCATAATATTTCTTGGAGTTTTGATTTTGTGATCCTTATATAGGTAATCAATGAATTCTTTCAATGTCTATTTTCCCTTCTGTTTCTATATCATCTTTGATAATTTCCTGAAAAATAGTCTCTAGTCACATTTTTTCATCATGATTTTCAGGAAATCCAATAATCCTCCGATTATCTCTCCTAGAGCTATATTCCAGATCTGGTGTTTTCCCAAGTAAATATTTTTTTTCTATTTTTTCATTTTTTTTAAATTTTGCTTGACTGATTTGTGGTTACTCCTTGAGGCATTCATTTCTATTTGTTCAATTATGGTATTAATGAATTATTTCCTTCATTTACCTTTTTATTTATTTTTTAATTGTTCAATTGAGTTTTTAAATGAGTTGTTTTGCTCTATGAATTTTTTTTCTATTTAGCCAATTTTATTTTTTAGGGAGCTATTTTCTTTTTCTAATTCACTAATTCTATTTTTCAGATTTTTGATTTCTTCATCCATTCTATCTTTTAATGAGTAACATGACTTATCCAGACCCTCTTGCAAAGCTTTACTTTCCTTTACCATTTTTCTTCTAACTCTTTTTAAAGAGACTTTTAAAATTTCTTCAATGAGAGTTTTGTGTGATGGGAACAAGGTTATATTATCATTTGGGACTTTATCTAGAGACAATCTGCTTTTAGTCTTCTCATTGTTTGACATCCACTTTCTTTCAATAGAAGAGCTATCTATAGTTAGAGCTCACTTTGCTTTTTTACTCATTTTAAAAAAAACAAATAAAACAAACAAAGAAACAAGCAAGCAAAAAAAAACTGCACTCTGCTGTTGGAGTGTGTGGGATTCTTCAACAGACATCAGGAAGTAGTAGTGAAATATTAGTAGGCCAGCAATGGCTGTGCTGGGATCAGCATCTGCACTTGGATTAGTGTGTACATTGTGGTCAGCATGTGTGCTGGAATCAGGAGTTGCAGGCTGATTTTGTGCTGAGTCCCTCCCTGTGCTGGATGGCTGTGGCCAAGTCCAGAGAGAATCTTGCATTTTGGAGTTATAGTCTTTAACCCCTATGTTTATAGCTTCTCTGCTGATCTACTGGTTTGCTGCCAGAGCAGAGTAGTTGACACTACGGTAAAATTATCCCCACAAATTTTGCACTGGCTGAGACCACATCCCTCCCTGCTTCGGTCTGCTCAGCGTAAACTGTTTTCCATGTTCTCACTACCTACTTGCTTAATTCTATGCCTGGCCTAGTGTCTCCACTCTTGAGGAAAAACAGACCTTTTCTGGCAAATTTCAAGATTATCTTCTGATGGCAATGTGTTGAATTCCCAATATTTGTGGGTTTTGACAGTCAATCACTAATTCTGAAACTATTTCATAAAAAGATGTCTGAAGATAAAGGAGAGCATAGACAAACACGTATGTCCTCTCCTCTATTTTGTCTCTCCCTGTCCTTCATTCTCAAAGAAAACCATGACATCAGGGAGTTAGTGCCATGACATGCAAGTGAATTGAATATAAGTGAGAAAAGGCTGTGCAAAGTTATCTGCCTACTTTCTCCTCTAGAGCCATCTGGATCAAGTGGCAAGATATACATTTAAGACAACTTGAGATGGTTCTGAAAGAAATAGGAGACCTTGGTCTTTTTAAGCTAATATTTTCAAATGCTCTGTTTGACTATGGTCACACTCATTCAGATTAAGGCTGATTAGCAACTGAAGCAAAAATCTCCTCTTTAGGTTACTCCAAACAATCTAAATAAATAAATAAGTGAATGAATGAATTTGGAAGGGGAAGACCATCAGAGTTTCTGGCCAAAGCAGAAATGACTGGTATTTAAATTCAATATGAGTCATTGAGTACCCAAAACATTGCCTAATGGAATTTGGCCTAGTAGCTATTGGCAACTATTAGTGTATGATCTTTGTGGGATAAGAAAAATATCACTGGAATTTTTGGAGAAATGGACAAATTCATGGTAGATTTAAGAAACTTACAACATCTAAAGTCAGGAGGACCTGAGTTAAAATCTGGTCTGAGGCACTTAGCATTTCCTAGCTGTGTGACTTTAGGCAAGTCACTTAATGCCAATTGCCTTAGCAAAAAAAGAAAAAGAAAAAAAAGAAAAGAAACCTACAACACATAATAATAATAAATAAAGAATCAGAAAGGAGTATCAGAGTAAAGAATATAGCCAAAGAAGTGTAAGACCAAAAATGAATAAGGATAAAATAATCAATAAACCATGGACACCCTGGGTGGAAGAATTTGAGGAAGAGCCACAGAATATTGAAGGCATTGGACATTATGTGTGAATTGCAATTTGCATCACTGGAGTAAGTGGACCCAAAAAATATAATTAAGAGAAATATGAAACAAAAATTCTTGGTAATAGTTATATTTAATCTATTCTAAAATAGAACTGACTGCCTTAGGAAATACCAAGTTCTCTTCACTAGGGGTTTGATCCTTTTTCATATGTGTAATGCAGAAGATATTTGATGTAGAAAATGGATTCTGATGTCCTTTAAAATTCTGATTCTTTGATTTTTTTCCACACTGGTAAATGTATACAGAATCATATTTATTTAGTCATATTAATATGTCACAAATGATTAAAACTCAAAAGAAAAGGAACAACTAACCTTTGCTGTTAAGATTTATATTTAAATCTAGAATATATATTATGAGCTCCACTCAAAATTGGGAGGAAGTTCCTCTTAACCCTTTGAAATTCCCCTGTGGTTGATGAACAAGATAAAATTTATTTCCAGAAAATGACCTATTTATTTGGGTCAGGTAACTAATGAGTGTTTTCTTCTGTTATATATTAATGAAACTGGAAAGTTATCATAATACAGAGATAGAGAACAATGAGAAATTAAGAAGCCTAAAATCCAAGTGAGAGAAGACAGACGAAGAATGCATAATAACAAGTCTTATATTTTACTCTTAGAATATGATAATCACATTGGCCCTAAAAAACTGAAGAAATATTTGTAATTTAACTTCCCTTATGTTCAGTGCTCAGGGTGGCACTTAACTGTATATAACTAAAAAAAAGTTACCCCAGGTAACATACATCCTTTCACAAATCCATATACATAAACTTGATTGTAAATGGGAGCATTGCTAATGATCACATTTGAATACCAATAGTTAAATAAAAATATATTTACAAAAATCACAGAGCACAATTTTACCAAAAAAGGTAAAAAGTGTGGACAAATAATGATGATGATAATGATAATAGCTGTCTTTTAAATAGCTCTTTAAGGATTGCGAATGCTGTACAAATATTATCTCCGGTAATTCTCACAATAATACTGGGAGGTCGGTGCTGTGATTATTCTCATTTTATAAATGAGGAAACTGAGACTGACAGAAGATACATGACTTTTCAAAATCATAAATGGCATAGGTAATAAGTCTCTAAAGACAAATTTGAAATTCACTTTTTGCACTTCTAGATCTTGCCCTCTATCCACTGTACCGCCAAGTTGACTTAATCCAACACATTGATATATATATAGAAATATGTTTCTGGTTGCTAAATAGTTCCACAAATTATCTGTCTTCCCTTCCTCCCCTTTATTCTCTCTTAATAATCATATTCACAATACTATTTCCTTGTCAAAACCATGAATTATCTTATAACTATACCATAGGAATTTTCAAAAATATAATAATGATTTCAGATGAGATTATCAGGCATTAATCATTATCTTGTATCAACAAAATTAATTGAAATATATGTATTTAATTGAGATTATAATGAAATGCAATAAAGCCTTTGATCAGGCCTTGAAATGTACTAAATATATTTTTAAATTGCACACTTCTCTTCAACCTTCCTCTCTCCTTCCTGCCTGAAGGAAAGTATTTTATTGCCAAAAGTGGAATTTCAAGCTCCAAAAAAATGTTCGATCTATGGGAATGTTATGCTTTTCATATATTACATATTAGCATCATTCAAAATATGAAAAATGATCATGTCAATATTTCCCTTGCATACATTAATGCTTAAATTTTTAAACCAGGTTGCTTCTCTAAATTAGAATGATTAAAATAAAACTATTATGTGCTTCTGGATCACAAACTGAAACATTCAGTTCTGCTGAGAATATAGTATTAGCTGAAAAGCAAATAGCACGATGTGCTTATACATACCATTTTTTTGGACAGACTTTCTTCTTTCTAACCTAAATTGGAGAAAGATTTCACTTTCACCTTGATATAAAGAATTATGTCTATGAGTCTTTCAAAGACACACAATTTCATATGGAAAATGGAATACTCAGAGAAGAAAGATTGTATTTGCATGATTTCTCCTGTAATAGATAAAGAAAATGAAGAGAAATGAAAAATGGAGAAGAAAATTCTCATTTTCAGCAACTCCTATGTCTTTCAATATATATTACGACAAGTAATTTCATGTTTTCAAGAGTTTGAAGGACAGAATCACTTTATTTTTTTAAGTTTAAAAGAAATATATATGTATATATATGCATCAATCTTTTTTAATAAATAATGACTTAATGTATTACCTTTCTTGGATAATATACATGCATACTTGATGCTATAATTGGTAAGAGTGATTGACATATGTGGGAATTTCTGGCATGAGAACAAACTAGTGCTAGAAATCTATTTAGCTGCTGGGATCTTATTTGTAACCTCTGGTCCCTGAAAGGCATCTGGCTATTGTTCTGATGAATAAGAGCCACTCTGATTAAGTAACTCAGGAAAGCAATTATCCTTATTCTTAGATGCAAATAACATATCAACTTCCTTGTAAAATGACTTCAAATACAAGTCTAAAGTTTCTTATTGTCATCTCCCTTGTCCAGAGAGAAGCACGGCAGATGAATAAAGGTTATCTACCAATCTCCTTCTGCTAAGAAGACTATCAATAATCCTATATCAGTTCATTCTACATAGGTATTATGAAAATGAGGACAGCAGGGTAATAGAACAGAAGGTAGATTTTGAAGAATGTTTTTATTAGTTCACCCAATCTTTCAAAAGAATTCCTCCTGCATATCCTGAAGGGAATATGAAATAATATTAAATCTTATAAATCAACACATATGTCCTAAAGGAAAGGAAGTTGCTCTGGCAGCTATATAATTACTTTATGTCAGTATTTGCTGAGCAATGAGGGATAAGAACCAGGAAAGGGGCAAGGGAGAAGCACCAAATAATAGTTTTTAAATTCCAACCTGAGAAATATTGTCTTTATACAGAGTTTACTGATGTTGTTGTAGTTGTTGTTGTTGTTTTTCTTTTCTTCTAGAAGGGGACCATGACATCAGGGAGTTGCTGCTATGACATGTGAGAGTTCACTAGCTAATAAAGAAATATTTGAGAGAAAACTTAAACACAAGATGTTGTCAGAAAGAAAATTTAACAAAGATTTGATGTCTCACATTTCAAATACATAGTTGTTATTGTTTATTGTTTGAATCAAAATATTTTTCTTAACATTAGACTAATAAGGAACCATTGTGAATTGAGGTTTAAAATGTTAACCAGTTTGCAACTTCATTCTGACAATTCCACTTAAAGCAACCCAATTTTTCCCTCAATTGGAAACTGTGTTCTCTTCAGCACTTTTAGGTGATTAAAGTTATCTACTTGAAAGGAAAAGATTCTCAAATAACTACATTCTGTTTTCTCTGACTGCTAAGCTACTCGGCTAATAGGGGTAACTCTGACAACCTAGGACTGCTTGGGTATAATGAAGCAAAATGACATTGAGAGCATAAAACTCCCTGCAACAAGCTCCTGTTACTTTCACAAACGGAAAAAAAAAATCCTCTTTCCCAGTAGCAATCTTATCTAATTAATAAGCTATGCATGCATAGAATGACATTTTCTCATTTTATTTTAAATTCAATATATGAAATGAAAATATATTATATGTCTTATAAGGAATGTTTTGCCTAGTAGAAGCAAGCATGTGTGTGTGCATGTATGTATGTATATATGTGCGTGTACATATTTATATCATATATTTACATATGATATATATGTACATTAATATATCATCCACATTTCTAAATAAAGACTATAAATAAGCACATATATACTCACATATTTTTCCCCAACAATTTTTACTTTGTGGTATAAAAAGAACATCTGGAAGAATTGTATTTAAAGAAAAAATATCATTAGACAATGTCATCAAGGAAACAAAACCTGGTTCAATATAAAATGTAAAAAAAATAAAATTAATAATAAAATTATACATTTGTTGGTCTCATTAAATATCAGGATTTGTGTCAGCACTTGATCGTATCATTTCATTGTTTGTCTTTTCCCAAACTCAGGGAGGACCTTTGCTTACCTCCCTCAGGGGAGATATGTCAAGAGCACTGATTCCTGTTTAAGGAGAGACAAAACCTTAGTCCAAAGACAAAAGATAATTGTGTGGTTATGAAAGGCCTTTACCATTCAAGTGCTTCTAGAAGCAAATGGGACAAATCAGGAAAGAATTCTGAATTTAAATGTAATTGTAGCTATAACGATATAATGCAAATTCATTCATGGTTGTGATTCCTGAAGATTGAGGAGATATTTATAGTATATAAGTCAACTTTGTATATAAGTATAGGTTCTATGTGAAATTCCTTAACATAGGAGATGCTGAAACATAAAGGTACTTGCCTGATGTTCTTACTGTTTTTAATATTTTATAACCCTATGGTAATGATATACAGCAAAATATCAATCTTACTAATTCATTTCCTGTTTTGTGTTGATTCTAATATCTTTGCTGCTCCTTTCATTTACTATTCACAAATGAGTTTGAAAAGCCTTGTAAGAAAAGGCAATTTCACATTTAGGGAAACTGAAGTAAATGTCATAGTAAGTATCCTATTCATGAATACTCACAGACACTGTAGTAATTTTAGTATAGACTCTGGGGCAGAAGATTGCATTAGTAGGGATTTATGGGGGGAGGGATTTCAGGGAAGACTAGTGTGAGTGCCTGTGAGTGTTTCTATGGATTAACATCAACCTTTAGTATCTATCTATCATCCAACTTTCCCCTCTGGCTCCAAAATGATATAGTAATCCCAGTGACAACGCCTGAATAAAACCATCTCATCAAATGGGCTAAACCAGGTTGAGGGTAACTAACTAGCCTCAAACCTATTAGTGAGTTAGAGAGTTGCCTACTCCAACTGTGTGAAGACATCCCCTGTGGAATTAGTGGATGAAAACAATTTTTTGTATTGGCCAAGAAAGCAACTGAAGCAAAAACTGAGGAATACTTAGAGCTTGGTCAGACATTGAAGATGCCAAGGATATCCACTGAAACTTGGGCAATTGCCAGTCAACTTGACTTTTATCTTGAAACTAGAATTTAATGACTCTAGAAAAGAGAATGAGGTTGATGACTTTGTACTACACTGCATTCTTCATATCTAATTTATTAGCAAGTCAAAACATTACTCCATCAAGGATTATTTGCCCAAAAGGCAGCTTTATGTGTACTCTGTAAGAAGGGTAGAGAATTTAAGAAGCATGGTTTGCATTTGCAAAATCTATCCTCCACATGTGTAAATTACTTCCATTTTTATAGGTTTGTTCCTAATTTTTTTCCAGTGGATACTGTGTGCATGTCACATATGTAGGAAAGAATGCTCTACTTTAAGGAGATAAGGTTTTCTAGGTGATGTGGTTAATATTCTATTTTTATAAATGTCTTTAAGTTGAATTAACTGAGTATATTGGCTCAAAATTAATAAGAATCCACTAGTAAGTAGTCCAAAGTCAGTGCTATAGATATGTCACCATATACAATACTTAATTTATATTATCTTATCTTACAGCAACATTGTGAGATGGGTCATGCACAAAACACAATCTCCACTTGATCAGTGTAATTAACATATTTAGTCACAGACTTTCAGCCTTACAATATGAGTACTTGGTGAGACAATTTTTTTCCTTTGTCTAGCATCAACTTTATAACAACTTAAGAGAATTCCTTAAATATGTAACATAACTTTTATGAACTAAATATTAATAAAATAATTAAATAAATTTAAAGTTTTTCTAAATTTTTTTACTTACATGTGATTATTTAAAAAAATAAATACCAGGAAAATAATAGTTTTAATTTAGCTTCCCATACAATTGACATTATGAAGTTCTCCCTTCAAATTTCAAGTAAGAGAATTATCTTTCTTTTATAATTGCCAAGATCACTAGTATCACAGAAACATAAAAATTATAGGCAGAAAAGAGGGTCATAAGGATTTCATATGAAAACATGGAAAATATTACTTTTGGTGTCTCATCAAACTTTAAGTATTACTCATTATAAACAAAATCAAAACTTCATATATTGCTTTTTGACCAGTGTTATATTGCAAGGTCAAAGGTTTAGATATCTTTTGTTTATTACAGAAAACAATACATTGATTGAATGTTATGACATGTTCTCTATTATAAAGTTCAGTTGATCTCAACGTCCAGACGTAAAATGAAGAATAAAAGGAAAAATAATATACATCTCAAAGTGAATGGAAAATGATAACTGATGGCAAGAGAAAGAACTACTCAATTTCTAATTTCCTTATTATTCTCCATCATAAACTAGACACAATGGAACAAAATAATTAGAAGGTAGATATTTTAACAAAAGATCTCTTAGTTTCTTTAACCTATAAAGGACCTCAGAGATCCAGTTAAGAATGAAATAGAATTTTTACCCATAACATTCTGATAAATTCTCACATAATATCTTCTTGAAAACTACAAATTATAAAGTATCTCCTATCTTCATAGTCACCTCTGCTAACTAGAAAACCTTTCCAAATCTCTCTCACTTCAATTGTGTCCTCTCTGCTGATTAATTTATTTATCTTTTATGTAGCTTTTTGAACATAGTTCTTTAAATGTTTTCTCTTCTCCTATTAGATGTTAAACTCATCAAAAGCAGAGACTGATTTTTTCCTTTTGCAGTATTTTCAGTATTTAGCACAGTTCCTGATACATAGTAGGTCCTAAATAAGTGCTTATGTACTGACAAATTATAAAGAAGCTGATTTTCCTCTTATGTGGAATAGACATCTATCCATTAGAATTAAGCTTCTTCAGAGAAGGAACAAGTTCAAATTTTGTCTTTGTGTTGCAGCACTTAGCATACACTAGACATTAAATAAATGTTGTTTACTTGCTTGACTGAATGAACTCTGCTTTTCATAAAACTTCTATCATTTCTAACCCCCTTTCCTAGATTCAAACAAAACAGATTAAACATCTCTTCTAGATGATAGTATTTCAAATTTAAGAATTGTATTCTCCCCAGAACTTTTCTTCCCTAAGCTACATGCTTTGTACTACACTGCATTATTCATATCTAATTTATTGGCAAGTGAAAACATTATTCCATCAAGGATTATTTGCCCAAAAAACAACTTTATGTGTACTCTATGAGAAGGGTAGGGAATTCTTCTAACTTCAACTCATTCTTCTTCTTCTTCTTCTTTCTCCTCCTTCTCCTCCTCTTCTTCTGTTTTTTCTTCCTTCTCATCATTATCATAATTACTATAATAAAAGTAATCATTTAAAATAAAAATAGCTAGCAGTTGTCTAGTGCCTAATGTGTGCCAGGAACTTTTTACAAACATCCAGTTTGATTTTCACATTAACCCTAAGGAGTTGGTTCTACTATTATACCCAGTTGCACTTGAAGGAAATGAAGCAAACACAGATTAACCAACTTTCACAAAGTCACACAGAAAATAAGTGTATGAAGCTAGATTGGACTGAAAATCTTCCTTAATCCAGTTCTTATCTTCCATCCACTATATTACTAAGCTATCATTTCACTATATTATACCTTTTAATTCAGAAAGTTATAGCAAGAGAATTTTTAGTTGCCCTTAACAAATTAAAACTCTTCAAGAAATAGTATATTGCAGTTCCCTGAAAGAATTTACAAATGTTATTATTGATATCTTTCTGTGATCTTTGAGCTATTATAGAGAACAGTTGAAATACTGTTGCATAAACATTGCACAAATGTAACTATAAACAAGGAAAAAGCTGTGATCTATAAAATCTTTGTTAGTTACCAGCTCTCAGGAAAATAAGAGTGATTTTAATAAAGAAGTATTTTATGAGTACTTAGAGAAGGAGTCAGAGTTTATTATCAGACAATGTAGGTCTATTAAGAACAAATTATGTAAAAAGTTTGTACTTCTTTTATTTGTAAAATATCATTAGATTTTTCATAAGAAAAACTATATGCAATAACATAGAAATGAGAAGAGAAGTGCAACAATTTGAAAATGAACTAATGAAATACCTGATTCTCTGCCATTAAATACATTTATCAGTAATTTAGAAAAAGAAAAAATTAAAGGAAAATCAAATTTGTAGTTGAATTTGAGAAAGGAAGCTAACAAACTGCACTGAAAAAAAGAGTTTCAAAAATATTTCAGTGAGCTGGGACAAAGGGATAAATCTAATAACTTGAAATTTAATAAGCACAAATGTAAGCCTACAAACATGTTGAAATATGTTTAAAAGGTCAGCTGCACATTTAAAATAATGTAAAGATATACGTAGGCAGTAGTCTATCCTTCAATGTTTTGAAGCTATGGAACAGGTATAAGCCAAATATGAATAAAAATTTAGTAAATGTTTACTGCATGTGAAGTGGAGGCAACTAGATGGTTCAATGGATAGAAATCTAGGCCTGGAGTCAGGAAGACCCGAGTTAAAATCTGATCTTATACACTTACTAATTGTGTGGCCCATGGTAAAGTCATTTAACTCTGAATTTTTGAAAAATAATAACCTTTTCTTTTCAAAATATTCAAAGGTAATTTTCAACATTTACCCTTTCAAAGCCTTGTGTTCCAGATTCTTCTCCTTCCTTTCCTTTCTTAGAGAGCAAGTAATCCCACATATGTTAAGCATGTACAATTCGTCAATATATACCTCCACAATTATCATGCTGCAAAAGAGAAATCAGATGAAAAAGAAAAAAAAATAAGAAAGAAAACAAATTTCAAGCAAACAGCAACAAAAATGGTGAAATTACTATGTTGTGATCTATATTCTGTCTCTACAGTCCTCTCCCTGGGTGCAGATGGTTTTGTTAATTACAAGACCATTGGAACTTGCCTGAATTCCCTCGTTGTTAAAAAGAAGTAAGTCCATCAGAAATCATCATCACATAATCTTGTTGATGTTATGTACAATGTTCTCTTGGTTCTACTCTCTTCACTTAGTATCAGTTAATGTAAGTGTCTCCAGGCCTTTCTGAAATAATGCTGCTCATCATTTCTTAAAAGAATAATAATATTCCATAAGATTTATATGCCATAACTTATTCAGCCATTCCCCAACTGATAGACATCCACTCAGTTTCTAATTCCTTGCCACTACAAAGATTGTTGCTACAAATATTTTTGTATATGTAGATCTTTTCCCCTTTTTTATGGTATTTTTATGATACAGACCTAATAGAGACAATGTTGGATGAAAGCATCTATACAGTTTGATAGCACTTTGTGCATAGTTCAAATTGCTCTTTAGAATAGTTGGGTCAGTTCACAACTCCAGCAATAATGTATTGGTGTCCCAGTTTTCCTACATCTTCTCCAACATTTGTCATTATCTTTTCCTGTCATTATAGTCAATCTGAGAAGTGTGTGATGATAACTCAGAATTGTCTTAATTTGCATTGATCTGATCAATAATGATTTAAAGCAAAATCTCTCTCAATTTAGTAGAGAAGTCAATGACAAACAACTTTAACTCCTCTGTTAAGAAAACCCCATGGATAATTTTGGCATGATATTGTCCATGGGGTCAAGAATAGTCAGACATTACTGAATGACTAAACACCAATAACAATGTGATAAGTATTGCACTATATCAGTCTATCAGTCTATGAGTCAATATTTTTAAACTCTGACTGTGCTCTAGAAACTGTTAAAAACTCAGAATACAAAGGAAAGTTAAAGATAATTCTTAATCTTGAAAAGCTCACAACTAAATAGATAAATGCTAATAATTTTCTGCAAACAAGTTACAAAAAGGATAAATTACAATTAATTAACAGAGGAAAGACATCAGAATTAAGCAAGAAAATGAAAGTTTACATGGAGAAGATCTAATTTTAGCATGCATTTGAAAGGAGCCAAGGAAGTAGCTGAGAGACAGAGATGAGAAAGGAGTTTATTCAATGTATGAGGAAAAGCCAGTGAAAATAACCTAAGTAAAAAGATGGAGTATCAGATTTACCAAATTGCAAAGAGGTAACTGTTACTAATTTAAAGTTTACTTGATTGGGTATAAAGAAAAAGAAGGGGTGAGCAGAGTGTTGGGCCATAAAAGACTTTGAATGCCAAAAAGCTAATGAAATTTTAGGGTAGAATTATAGGTCCTAGAGTAAGAAGGTTATAAAAAAAATTTGCATTGTAATCTATGATTCTGGTCAGATTGCATCTGAGGAAATATTATGTTTCTCTCCTAGCCTTCCATTTTAGGATATATATGATAATCTTGTATAATTTCAGAGCAATTTGATTTCAGAAGTGGGAAGACTTTAATGCATTCCATGTTTGAAGACAGGCATTTATTGAAGGAAATAGAGTCCGTTAGCTTGGAAAGGAGAAGTGTAAAAATGAAGTATTATCTCTTGCTTTTGAATATTTACATAAGTAGCATGAAGAAAAAGCTATGTTTTATTCTTTTTGGCCATGGTAGCCAGAACTAGGGTCAAATAATGGGAGCAATACAGAGGCAGATGTCATGTCAATGTAAAGAAAAAAGATCTTGACAATTAATATACTAAAAAGTACATGGGAAGAGGTATAGAAAAAACCTACAGCTTAGACAATGAATTGGCCCACAAATTCTGCCTACATCTGTGTCAAAGAAAAAAATTTATATATGCGAGGTCAGAATTACAATCTTAGCAAATAATTTATTTGTGTATTGTTTCTCTTTTACGATTTCCAGGAAGCAGTATTTGGGAGAGTATGGGAACAATCAACCCAATTAAGACTTCTAGTATTTCTGCTGTGATGATCTAGTGTTCCTTCCCATTCCCTGTGCAATTTTTTTCTGTCCCTATAGATTGTGCTACAGTCTGCTCCTCAATAGTCGATGGTTAAATTTTCAGGTAAACATTTATACTTAGGAAATACACAACTTCTATAAATCAATGTTGACTTTAGATCTTTTTTGAGAAGTATCCTTTAAAAAAGTATCCAAAAAATCATTGTGTTCCATTGCATGTTTGCAGTGTCTTCTTCTGAGCTTAATCCTCTCAACCTAAAATGGATATCTGGCAGTGGCATTGGGTTGTAATAGTGTGCTTTTGAAAACTAGAATTGTTCACCTGAAGAATAAATACATCTTCTGTTATTAGAAATTCTCAAGTAAGTAAAATAGAGTAATGTTATAATAGTAATATTTGAATAAATTTGACATGTTTACATCCTCTCTATAAATAATTAAGCAGTAGAAATAATACTGCATTCCTTAAAAGAGAGTCATTCCTCTCTATAGTTTGATTACTTGACACTATGGAAATATTTGTAAATATTAACTAATTCAGAAATCAATTCTATGAAAAAGGAAAGCCTTGTTTTTACTTCATCTCTAAAGAAAACAAAACTCTGTCCTAATTTGATTGTTTGGAGTTAAAGAAATAAGAACCAAGATAAGGGAGAAGAAAATGAAATAAATTATCCAGAGAGAAGTTAATCCATTCCCCACTTTTATTATGTTTGTAGAATAGTCAAGTATACAGTTGTCTTTGTTGCACTAATCTAGTCACTATACAGACCTCTTCTTGTTCATTTGTTTCATACATGAGAAGTATGGATAGTTTTAAAATTAACTAAAATCTTTATTGCTAGATTAATTTAGTATAATCTAAACTCAAAGAAAGTAAACTCATTCTTGTGACATCTAAACAATTGAAATTGCTAACAAATAGATATTTCTGGATAAAACAATTTGTGTTTGTTAAATAACATTCTTTATTTATTTTAATCAATTTTTGGAGGGAGATTCCATGCCTCTTTAAAAAGTATTGGTACTTTGAAAAAATTGCAATTAGATTTGTAAAGAGTCAGTCAAACAAATTAGAAACATTTGTTTTGAAATGTATATACATACATATGTATATGTACTATGAATAGAAGAAACATTCCTATTCAGATATAGAATACAGAGAATAAGAGATGATAAAATTAATAATTTTAATTAAATTAAATTAAAAATTTTCCACAGATAAATAAAACCAAGGATAAAATGGAAACAATTAACTGGGGAAAGATTTTGCAGCAAGTTTATCTTATCAAAGACTTATTTAAAAGATATATATATATATATATATATATATATATATATATATATATATACTTGGAACAGAATCATTGGACATCACTCTTCCTCCAATTTCCATGCATAGGTTTCATTGCCCCTTTACCTCTGCTTCATTGATTTCTTTTCCTTTAAAGTGGCCTTCAGACATCATTTTCTTCATGAAAACATTTTCTGATCCACCTAATTACTTGTGATTTAGTTTCTATTATACCTTTTATTTAAGTAATATTAAACACAATCACACATACAAGTTTATCCACACACATGCACACATATATACATATCCATGCATTTAAATATTTACAAATATAAGTTTATATGTCTAATGGTGACTTGGTGGGGAAATGGTGAGGCTTGAGTTGATGCACTAAGATCTCAAGCATGTGAGGCTAAATAATAATTGGACCATACTCTATTAATATATATGCTTAAAGAAAGAATGGCCCTCGCCCACTCTCTGTGCAAGTCCTGATGTGTTGTATAGGAAATCCGATTTTGGTGGGTGGAGGCAGAGGGGCAGGAAAAGAGGCAGGGAGAGACTGCTGACTGGGTTCTGCTCTGGTGGCTTCTGGTCTTGTGTCTTCTGGTCTGGCTGGCTTCTTGACACAGCTGCTGACATCGCTAATCTCCCTTTACCTCCAATCCCTCTTTACCTCTGATCCTTCTTCACCTCTACTGAGAATAAAGATTGAAGATTTTCCCTTAACCTATATTCCTGATTCAGGCTGATTTTAAAATATGTGGTCATCACATATATGCATATATATATATATATATATATATATATATATATATATATATATATACACAGCATAAATATTATGTATGTTGATATATATCGACTTTATATTTGTGATGCATATAATTTTATCTGTATATAACATACTCCTCTTTTAAAATTGGCTCAGTGATTAGAGATAATTTTATTTTTTTTAAATGTGTGTCCCTAGTCACTAAATCTATCAATAAGCATTTCTTAATCTTGTTACTTCCCAGGCAATGTGCTTAGTGATAGGAATATAAGGAAAGGCAAAAGATAGTATCTGATTTCAGGCTGATGATCATCTAATGGAGAGGGAAAATGAAAATAAATAAGTACTACATATATATATGTGTGTGTATACACATATATGTATATACACACATACACACACATATATCCATATCTAGCATAAACAAGAAAAAATCTAGAAGACAAAAATCAGCATAAAAAGGGATCAAAAAAGACTGCTTGTTAGAGGCAAAACTTTTGCATGTACTTGGAGAAAATAACCATTTCCAGGAGGGACAAATGAGGAATGAGAATGTTCCAGGTGTGAAGAATAGCATATAAAAAGGCGCATAATCTAGAAAAAGGTTTTCTGATGTGAGGAACACCAAGCATGTCAATATCACTAGATTTCAGCTTATGGGGGGGGGGGGGGCTAATAGAAGCTCGTATACTACTTATCACCTAATAGTTATAGTTCTTAATTTTGAATTGATTGATTGGTAATTTTAAAACTGTATTTTATTATATATATATATATATATATATAATATATATATATATATGTATTTTATTATATATATATATACACATGTGTGTGTGTGTATTGAAAATTCTCTTTTTTTAAGCTACTTAATTTTAATTGTTTGTATTTCATATTTTCCTGTCTTTATGTAGATAATCAGGCTTTGTCAGCTCAATAATGCAAATCACTTAAGGCTTCTTGAAATAATACTTTAATTTAAGTTTGTGGCAGTGATTATGCATTTAGTATTCATCAACTCAGAAATCATCAACTCATATCAGTGAATAGTGAATAACAGTTTCAATTGGATCAATGATGGACAGAAGCAGCTACACCCAAAAAAAGAACAATGAGAAATAAGTGTAAACTGTTTGCATTTTTGTTTTTCTTCTCGGGTTATTTTTACCTTCTGAATCCAATTCTCCCTGTGCAACAAGAGAACTGTTTGGTTCTGCACACATATATTGTATCTAGGATATACTGTGACATATTTAACATGTATAGGACTGTTTGCCATCTGGGGGAGGGGGTGGAGGGAGGGGAAAAATCGGAACAGAAGTGAGTGCAAGGGATAATGTTGTAAAAAATTACCCTTGCATGGGTTCTGTCAATAAAAAGTTATAATTATTTAAAAAAATGAATAGTGAGTAAAAAGGTTCATTGACTATAATACAAAGTTCATAGAAGAACTAAGGAGCTAATTATAGTTAGTCATCTAAATTATGCCAGCTGTTTTCTTTTTATTTAAGCACGATACTTCTGATAGTGATTGTTCCTTGTGAGAAAAGTGTAATTGAAAAGATAGATAAAATTCAAAAACATAAAATTAAATGTGTGTATGATGTATTATACAATATTGATGTAAAATTATTTAAACTATAAGTGATTTTTATCCACTTTACTATCGCTTATAAATCTAAAGAAATAAATAACTTATTCCATATACAAGGTGCAAGCCATGGCAAGAAGTATCAGTTGACATAAAAAGACATATTTGTTTCCTTGTGATGAGTGAATTTCATAAAATGAGCTTATATACTCATGATGTACTTTTAATCATGTATTTTGTGAACAGTTACTTGTATTTCAGAGGAGGATAGACTCCCCACTCTATTAATCTGTTACTGCTCTCCAGGGCCTAAAACAGGACAGATTTTATGGTTTGATTGGTCATGCATAAAAATAGGGGTAACTTAAAAGATCAACTTCAAATCAATCAAAACAATTAACAATTTTAACAAAGTGTCAAGATATCAAATAAATCTACATAAGTCAGCATTTCTATACATTAATATACATCTCATCTATACATATATATAGGAAGAGATAGGAAAATTATATTTAAAATAACTTCAAATAATATAGAATAGTTTGGAGTCTATATTGTGGCTAACATAGGAATGACATGAACATAATAATAAAAGTTTTCATACAAATAAAAGGACTAAAGAAATAGAAAGATATGATTTGTTCATTGGTAAGAATTATAATAAAAATAATTCTTTCTAAATTAACTTAGATTTTCAATGCCTCACCAATAAAACTATTAAAATTATTTCATGAAGTTAGAAAATATAAACAATTAAATTCATCTAGGAAAATAGGCCAACAATATCAAGTGAATCAATTTATTTTTTTTTAATTTAATAGCCTTTTATTTATAGGATATATACATGGGTAACTTTACAGCATTAACAATTGCCAAACCTCTTGTTCCAATTTTTCACCTCTTACCCCCACCCCCACCCCCTCCCCTAAATGGCAGGATGACCAGTAGATGTTAAATATATTAAAATATAACTTAGATACACAATAAGTATATATGACCAAAACATTATCAATTAAAAAAAAAAAAAGTTAACAAAAGCAGTCCAGCAGTATATTTTTTTTAACATGACCAAACCGTTATTTTGCTGTACAAAAAGAATCAGACTCTGAAATATTGTACAATTAGCCTGTGAAGGAAATCAAAAATGCAGGTGGGCAAAAATATAGGGATTGGGAATTCAATGTAATGATTTTTAATCATCTCCCAGAATTCTTTCGCTGGGCATAGCTGGTTCAGTTCTTTACTGCTCCATTGGAAATGATTTGGTTCATCTCATTGCTGAGGAAGGTCCATCAGAATTGGTCATCATATAGTATTGTTGTTGAAGTATATAATGATCTCTTGGCCCTGCTCGTTTCACTCAGCATCAGTTCATGTAAGTCTCTCCAGGCCTTTCTGAAATCATCCTGTTGGTCATTTCTTACAGAACAATAATATTCCATAATATTCATATACCACAATTTATTCAGCCATTCTCCAATTGATGGACATCCCCTCAATTTCTAGTTTCTGGCCTCTACAAAGAGGGCTGCCACAAATATTCGTGCACATACACGTCCCTTTCCCTTCTTTATGATCTCTTTGGGATATAAGCCCAGTAGTAACACTGCTGGATCAAAGGGTATGCACAGTTTGATAACTTTTTAAGCATAGTTCCAAATTGCTCTCCAGAATGGTTGGATGTATTCACAGTTCCACCAACAATATATTAGTGTCCCTGTTTTCCCACATCCCCTCCAACATTCCGCATTATCTTTCCCTGTCATTCTAGCCAGTCTGACAGGTGTGTAGTGGTATCTCAGAGTTGTCTTAATTTGCATTTCTCTGATTAATAATGACTTAGTCCAGCAGTATCAAAGCTCAAAGTACACTATAAAATGATAAACTCCAAAACTATTTGGTTCTGTATAAGAAATAGAGTGGATATTTAATAGAATAGATTAGGGATATAATATATTGATGCAAATGACCACAATATTCTACTATTTGATCAACCTAAAAATTCATGCTTTTGGGCTATTTGACAAAATTGCTGGTAAATCTTGAAAGAAGCCTGAAAAAAACTAAGCACTGATCAACATTTCATGCTGTACAACAAAATATAGTCAAAAAGGGCATGTGATTTAAACATAAAGAGTCATATAATAACTACATAAATAACCAAACAGAAATCATATGATTATTTCAATAGATGAAGAAAAAGCATTTGAGAAAATTCAACACCCATTCCTATTAAAAATACTAGACAGTATAAGGAGTAAATGGAGTTTTCCTTAAAATAATCAGCAGTATCTATTTAAAAACATCAGGAAGCATTATATGTAATGGGGATAAATTAGAACCATTCCCAGAAAGATCAAGAATGAAACAAGATTGCCCACTATCATCATTACTAATCAATATTATATTAGAAATATTACCATTAGCAAAAAAAAGAGAAGAAAACGAAATTAATGGAATTGGAATAGGTAATGAGAAAATCAAATGTATGATGATATGATGGCATACTTAGAGAATTCAACTTAAAAAAATTCAAAACTTTAATAAAGTTGCAGAATGTAAAATAAATCCACATAAATCTTCAGCATTTTTATATGTTACCATCAAAGTCCATCAACAAGAGTTACAAAGTGATATTCCATTAAAAAAAAACTGTAAATAATATAAAACCATTTGGTACTAAGCAAATGAAGTAGTCAATCAGTGGAATAGATTAGGTTCAAAAGATAAAATAATCAATGACTATAGTAATCTATTGTTTGATATACCTAGAACTACAGTTTTTGGGACAAAAATTCCTGGAAAAATTGCAAATTAGCTTGGCAAAAACTAGGTATTGACCCACACCTAACATCCTACACAAAGATGAAGTCAAAATAGATTCATGATTTAGAAATAAAGAGTGACACTATAAACACATTAGAAGAACAAAGGATAGTCTACCTTTCAGATCTGTCAACAAGTAAGGAATTTATGGCCAAAGAAGAGCTAGAGTTCATTATGTAAATGGCAATAGCAAAATGGATTATTTTCATAATATTAAGTCAAAGAGATTTTATACAAAGAAAACCAAAGCAGACAAGATTAGAAGGGAAGCAGTAAACAAAGGAAAATGTTTACATAGAAAAGTTCTGAAAAAGACCTCATTTCTAAAATATATAAAGAATTGACTTGGACCAACTAGATGATACAGTGGAGAGAGCACCAGCCCCAAAGTCAGAAGGACTGAGTTGAAAGTAGTCTCAGATACTTAACACTTCCTAGCTGTGTGATCCTGGGCAAGTCACTTAACCCCAGTTGTCTCAGAGGGGAAAAAAAAAGACTTAAATTTTAAGAGTACAAGCCACTCTCTAATTGATAAATGGTTAAAGGATTTGAATAGACAACTTTCAGATGAAGAAATTTAAACCATTTCTAGTCATAGGAAAAAATGTTCTAAATCACTCTTCAGAGAAATGTAAATTAAAAACAACAACAACAGCAAACTTTGAGGTACCAATATACACTTATCATATTGGCTAAGATGACCAGAAAAGATAATGATGAATTTTGGAGTGAATGTGGGAAAACTGAGACTTTAATACATTGTTTATGGACTTGTGAACTTAGTTAATCATTCTGGAGAGCAATATGGAACTATGCCCAAAGGGTCATATACCCTTTCATCCAGCAGTGTCTCCACTGGGACTATGATCTCTTTGGGATCATAAAAAAGGGAAAAAAACCAACTGTGCAAAAATGTTTTTAGCAGCCCTTTTGGTAATGGTAAGGAACAAGAAACTGAGTGATTGCCCAGCAGTTGAAGAATGGCTGAATAAATTATGATATATATATGTTATGGAATATAATTTTTCTATAAGAAATACAAGAAATAATTAGCAGGATTATTTCAGAAAGACTTGGAAAGAATTATATGGACTGGTGCTAAATGAAATGAGTAGAACCAAAAAAAAAATTGTACCCAGCAACAGCAAGATCATATGATGATCAACTCTGATGAGCATAGCTCTTTTCAACATCAAGGTGATTCAGGCCTGTTCCAATAGTCTTTTGATGATGAGAGCCACACTCAATTCCCACAATCCTATTTTCACTTTTTTTTGTTGTTGTTTGCTTGCATTTTGTTTTCTTTCTCATTTTTCCCCCTTTTGATCTGATTTTTCCTGTGTAACACGATAATTTCAGAAATATGTATAGAAGCATTCCACATGTTTAACACATATTGGATTACTTACCATATAGGAGAGGGAATCGAGGGGGAAAGGAAGGGAGAAAAAATTTGGAACAAAAATTTTTAAGGGTGAATGTTGAATTTTATCTGTCATATTTTGAAAATAAAAACCTTTAATTAAAAAATTCATATAATAACTAAATTAGAGAATTTTGGAAAATATATATTTATTAGATCTATGAAGGAAGGACAATTTATGACTAATTAAGAGACAAAGATGATTATAGGTGAAAAAAATGAATGATTTAATCAGATTTTTTTAAAAAATTTGTACACCAAGAAAACCAATACATCCAAAATTGAAAGGAAATCAGGAAACTAAGAAGGGGAATGGATTTACAGCAATTTCTCTGAAAAGAGTTTCATTTCTCAAAAACAGGCAACTGAAACAAATTTACATATAAAAAGCCATTCCTCAATTAATCAGTGATTATAAGATATAAAGATAGTTTTCAAAAGAAACAAAAATAAACAAAACATTGAGATATTGATAAAAATGTTCTGAAAATAAAATTCAAAGAAATGCAAACTAAAACAGTTTCCTGTTATTTCTTAATACCTATGGGACTGAGTATGATGAAACAGAAAAAAATAGAAACAAATGATGAAAAATGAAAAAAAAATGCTAGAGGTGGGGTTGAAAAAATAGGGACTTTAATGATAAACTAGCTCAACCATGCTGGAAAATAATTTGTAATCATGTCCAAGGTGGTACCAAACTCTGTATACCCTTTGACCTCAAAATACTGCTACTGGGTCTCTATCCCAAAAAGATTAAATAAAAGGTAAAAAAGAACAACACGTACAAAAAATTCAAAGCAGCTCATTCTGTGGTGTCAAAGAATTGCATTTTAGGTAATTGAGAAATAACTGAAAAAATTGTGATCTATAAATACTTCTGTTTACTTTAGCTACTTAGAGGCCCAGAGAATTAATGCTTTTACTTTGGAAATTACAAGATGTCATTGACCAATATTGGTAGAACAAGTCCTTGACCATGTGCTCCTTGCACTGATTAAATCATAAATATAGTTTTTAATCTCTTTTTTATTTATTTAGAAACCATTTTCCTTCCATAGAGATCAAATTTCATTAAAATGTATATGATTATCTTAGATTTAGTGATATAATTTAATTTTTTATTTATTTAATAAGATAATTTACTCTAGGCTAGGAAATGTCCAAATGCCTCAGAGCATACATGCATGCACAAATTCATTTTATAATCTTTTTCTTTGTTCATTCATGACATTGTATTAGGTATCCAGGGTATAATTTCCATAGCTACAGTGAATTAAAAGTTTTCTTAATTAATAAAATTTGGAATATTGACAAAATTTTTCATATTGACTGCATTGTCCTTGTTTCTTCCACTTCTTTTCACTTGTTTTGTTTATATGTTTATTTCTTCAGTAGACATGAGTGTGAAACTTTAAGCACTCTATAAATGCTAGTTACTTTAACTATTTTATCTAATGCATTTTTCTTCCATTTTATTATCAATCCTATTCAGCCCAAGTCTATTTCCATAGCAATGTCCCATGCTCTAAATACTTCCTAACTTCTCTCCCATTAAAACTGATGTGTGATAAGGAAATGGAACTGCAGATATGCCATCATTAAGTGAATGAGGATAGAAACTAAATCTCAATGTTCATTGGTATTGGGAACTCCCAGTTGAGGAACCACCCCAGCTGCCTTACTAATGCACATTGGCATATTCTCAGTAACTTATTGTCTTAGAAAAGTGCCCAACAGGAAAAAATAATGATGATTGTTGGAGGGGATGTGGGAAAACTGGGACATTGATGCATTGTTGGTGGAATTGTGAATGAATCCAACCATTCTGGAGAGTAGTTTGGAACTATGCTCAAAACGTTATCAAACTGTGCATACCCTTTGATCCAGCAGTGTTACTACTGGGCCTATATCCCAAAGAGATTATAAAGAAGGGAAAGGGACCTGTATGTGCACGAATGTTTGTGGCAGCCCTTTTTGTAGTGGCTAGAAACTGGAAACTGAATGGATGTCCATCAGTTGGAGAATGGCTGAATAAATTGTGGTATATGAACATTATGGAATATTATTGTTCTGTAAGAAATGACCAACAGGATGATTTCAGAAAGGCCTGGAGAGACTTACACGAACTGATGCTGAGTGAAATGAGCAGGACTAGGAGATCATTATATACTTCAACAACAATAATATATGATGACCAGTTCTGATTGACCTGGCAATCCTCAGCAATGAGATCAATTAAATCATTTCCAATGGAGCAGTAAAGAA
Source organism: Sarcophilus harrisii (assembly GCF_902635505.1). Lineage (NCBI taxonomy): Eukaryota > Metazoa > Chordata > Mammalia > Dasyuromorphia > Dasyuridae > Sarcophilus > Sarcophilus harrisii. Next base: position 128,975,074 of record NC_045428.1, on the reverse strand, counting down.
CTGAACCAGCTACGCCCAGAGAAAGAACTCTGGGTGATGACTAAAAACCATTACATTGAATTTCCAATCCCTATATTTATGCCCACCTGTATTTTTGATTTCCTTCACAGGCTAATTGTACAATATTTCAGAGTCTGATTCTTTTTGTACAGCAAAATAACGGTTTAGTCATGTATACTTATTGTGTATCTAATTTATATTTTAATATATTTATCATCTACTGGTCATCCTGCCATGTGGGGGAGAGGGTGGGGGGGGTAAGAGGTGAAAAATTGGAACAAGAGGTTTGGCAATTGTTAATGCTGTAAAGTTACCCATGCATATAACCTGTAAATAAAAGGCTATTAAATAAAAAATAATAATAATTACCCCCCCAAAAAAATAGAAAAGCGTCCAAAACACTGAAAAGTCAAATGATATTCCAGGATCACAAAACAAGTATGAATCAGAAGTATGACTAGATAATGAAACAACAATATCAATTTGTATTATTATTGGTTTCCAATGTTATCACTCATCTAAAATTCATGTTTTAAAATAATAATTAATTCCAATAAAATGAGCAATATGGACATTTCAAAGGCTTAAGGAGGATAGGAAGCCAAATCATTAGACTATTGGTCATTGATGAGTATTTGGTGCCCTTCAAATTATATCACATAGCTAATTGTTTATTATGCAGTTTCCTCCGCCTCTACACCACACTAATTCCCTGACATATCATTACTGTCTTCATTCATTTAAGTATGTTCTATATCTTCCTTATTTACACATATATCTGACCCAGTTTTGGCATGTATGCCATACGGGTCCCTATATTCCTGAAATAAGGGAAGCAAAACAACAATAGAGAATGAAAATATGTGACATACAAAGCTAATTTTTCCAAAGTTTGTAAAAAAACAGATGCTCTGTTGTTTCCTAAAATAATCTGTTGCCACCTGAATGAATTCATAGGTGTGTGTATATATACACACACACATATATACACACACATCAACTTTTGATTATGTTTTTATAGATCAATAAAAAAGTCATGTGGAAAAAGTAAATACTTTATTCATAAAATTAGAAATAAGATTAAACCACTAGATGAAAATAATAAAATAGAAGAAAAATAGAGATTAAAAATAAGATGTGATAATTTTCTCATCTTGCTTCTGAAATGCTTAGCTATTTAATTCTATTCAACTTCACTTTTCATTGTTTAAAATTTCCTTTTGTTAACTCTATGCGAAGGAATAGCAATAAGAGTCAGCAACATGCTGAAATAGGCTTAGGAGAGTACACAGGTCATTTTATATTTATGTTTAGAATCAAGAAATTTTCTGGGTCCCAGTTAATTTCAAATTTGTATTCAATATCAAAGCTATATTTGTAGGAAATCCTTAAAAAATTCTGAATTCCTTCATGGTAAACATAAGCTCAGTTTTAACTTTTGTGTTTCATGCCATCAATAAGAAATCACAAAGCTTTCAAAATGTCTGGTGTCTCTCAAGAATATATATAGAGGGGTAGAATTAGTAGCATAAAAAGGAATTGAGGAGAATACCTTTTCTGTTTCTTTTTCATGCAAATTAGACATCAGAATTTTTATTTATCATCTATTTTTTGACAACAGTAAGCAATATGAAAGCATAAACCAAAGTTTCTCAGCAATCTCAAATACAGTAAACAAAAGGAGATCTATCAATAAATCAGCTCTTCCACTGTTCAATAATCTTGGTATTTATTTCTGCTGTTCCCAATTTTGAGGAATAACATTTTAACATTTTCATTATCAAAATGAAGATATTAAAAATAAAAAGAAAATGGGCTCTCATCAATTCAGAATCTGTACAAGTAAACACTTGAAAAGTAATTTATCAAAAAAATTAAAAATCATAAAAGCATTTCAGATATGAAGTTTTAGGGCATTTTCCAAAGATATTTACAGTTCTGATTTTTTTTCTGAAATTCATTTTTTAGAAATTCATCTCAAGCACACTGATTTAATATATTAATTCTTAACAAATGGAAGAATAAAAATTATTTTGACAAAATAAAATAGTATGTAAAGGTAAAGTTTGAATATTTTTTGTAACATAAATACGCAATAAACTTAATTCAGAGTCTACTGTGTTTTTTTCCTTATCTAATTCTCACTGTTTTTTGCAGAGAACACTTAAAAATTTCTCTGGAATGTTCCATTTTTTTTTATATTGAACAAAATATTTAACTGTTCCTAAGGGGAAAAAAAATTGAGAAGAAAATAGTTGATAAAATATAACTTATATACAATGACAATCTAGAGAACGAAGTTGCTCAGAGTCTACAGTGATTTATTTCAGAATACTAATGAAGATATTTATTATTAATCAGTATCATAAACACAAAGTTTTGTATGCAGATGAGAGGCTTTCTGGAGTTGCTAAATACAGCAGTCAGACATGATATGCATCATGACAGCAGTTTCATTAGGCTACACATAGAGAAGGCCCAAAGGGGAAAAATAATACTGAATCTGAAGTCGGGAGCCTTGCTCTTTACTTCTAGTCGCATGAATAATTGTACAGTTCTAAATAAGTTACTCAGGCTTCATTGTTTCCTCATATATCAAATAAGTATTTAGAACAAGTAAAAATATTGGCTTTAGACTACTTGAACTATTTATTTTGAAAATATAAAATTATCTGAATAAATAGCTATAGCCTGTTAACCTTAAATCCAGATCATTCTCTATTCTGAAATTCTATGATTTTTTGTGGAAGTAAAGAATGTTTATTAAGTGTCATTTTCTTGCTGGCAAATAGAAGGATATCAAAAAGAGTGCTTATTATGTAAAAGTAATTTATCAAAATTTATCAAAAATTGTATTTGAAATCTGAGATTGAGCATCAAAATTTTAAATTCAGGATTGGACAATTTCCACATAGTAGAGTCTATTTAGAATGATAATAATAGTTAACATTTATAAAAATGAACAAATTACAAAGATATTTCCCCACAATACCTTTTGAAGTAGATAGTGAAAGAATTATTATTCCCATTTTTCAAATGAAATAACTTTGAAACCATATAAAAACAATGTCCTGACTAAAACTTAACAGCTAATTGTTATTAAAGACTTCAGAAAAGTATCCAAATTTCAGAAAAAAAAAAGATTACTATCAAAATAAAAATGAAGGAAACAAATGCATCAGAGAAAAGAAGCTCAAATTTATCTACACATAAGAGGATTTTACATCTAGAAATAATACATTTGAACATTTTAAATGAGCAAAATATAAATAAAAATTCAAGTTACTATAAAACCAGGCATATAATTCTTAAGCAAATAGGAATCTTAGAAATTATTGTCTAAATTCTATGAAGACATTTCTCTTCATTTAAAGTGTTGCATCTGGCAGCAAACATTTATTAAATACTTACAATGTGCCAGAGACACAGAAAAAATTCAACTATATATCATAGAATTGTCTTTAAAAAAATATATTTAGAAGTCATCAGATAGTGGAAAGGGTAAAAGAGTCATACTAAAGAAGATAAAAGAATGCCCCAGTAAATTGGCCTGAAACCAGTTGTTCTGAATTATCACATTTCAGTAGGTTCATCTAAAGCCATTATTGGTCTACAAGAGTAGAGACAAATAAAAGAAAGCCCTCTAATTCATTCCACTGATAGTGGGCAAGATGGTGTACTTCACAGAACACTTGCTATCATAGTAGGAGTTAAAGCTAACTTAATGCTGAAAGTACTCAATGGGGATGTTTCAGAGATTGTAAGAATAGCATAATTTCCAGAAATTGACTTACTGGGGAGTATTATGGCTACAGAGACTCATTGAACTAGCTTCCAATTTGGTGTTATAAAAGGAGAAAACAGAGTTAGGCCAATGCAGAGACAGACATAGTTTTATTCCTAATAGCAGTTTCAAATAAACCACAGAGGGAAAAGAGGCCAAAAATATTCCCACATGATCAAAGGATATACGAGAGAGTATAAATCTTTTCATATGCAAAAGCTAAAAATCCAAAAACTGAGTTTTGGAAACATGAATAAACGGGGGAAAAAAAAAACCAAGCAAAAAATCCCTCAAATGTAGTAAAGAAATACAATGGCTTAGCAGAAGGCTAAAAGGCAACATAGTACCTCAATAGTAATCCAAATCACTACCCCATTAACCTCAAGATAATAGAAAAACTACAGCTAAGCAAGATTAAAATAAGCCTTTGTGTAGTTTTTTCTTAAGAGAGGAAATACAAATATCTCACAAATGTACAAGCTATATGACACTAGCAAGTCAACCTATCTGTTACTCACTTTTTAATCTGTAAAATATGTTGAAATCTATAATAACTAAATTCTATTCTAGCACAAAATATAATCCTATGAATATACAAGGAAAGGAGAAATGAAAAAAAGAGGGATATATTATATATAGATATAGATAGAAAGGTAGATTGATCAATATAGATACACAGTTTACATAGATAGATAATAGAAAGATAGATCTATATAAAGTTAAGAAATACAAAATTGATTTTCATACCTGTGAATGTATATGGGATAAACTCACAAAAATTCATAAGGTGGTAAATGATATTACAAATCAGAATCAAACATACACACATACATATACATACATAAATATGTATGTAATGCTTAAATTTTATTGATGCTTTCTGTTTCTAATTATCCCATGTAACCTCCATCTCTGCTCAAAGCAAATATATATGATAACTATTATTTTTAAACAAAAATGGGAAAATTTAGAGAAATTGAGTGATCACTAAGAAAATCTGAAAATATATAATATGTGGCAACTGTGGACTTAACATTTCCATGAAGGGGTAAGTTGAATATATCTTATCATATTTCTTTGTCACTTTTGCCCTGTATAATCTTGGTACAATTGTTTTTAATCATTTTTGTTGAACCTTACCTTAAAATTATCACATTTACCATGTATATTGTTTTCTCGGTTCTTTTTATTTCACTTTGTAGATCTTCCAATGTTTCTCAGTATTACGTCACACACATCATTTCTTATATCACCGTAGTTTCCATTATATAATTATGCCACAATTTGTTTAGTCATTTCTTAACTGATGGTTTCTAATTCTAAGTTATCAGAAAAAAATGATCATATGTTTTGGAGTAATATAAGGGCTTTTTTTTTTCTTATTGGTGATATTCTTGCTATATCACTAAGTAATGGCTTCTGTTTCAGAGAGTATTGTTAAGTACATTTATGCTTCAAGTAACAAAAAGTTATCAATTTTACTTTTGTAATGCCTCTATCTCTTGTTAGATTATCAATGTATCTCTTACTTATAGTAGTGTGAAGTACATGAAGTACAAGAATTTCTCTTCTCTTTTTTCAGACTATTATCTTTAATATCAAGGTCATATATGCATTTAGAATCTATTTCGGAATGAGTTGTGAGGCACTGATCTAAGACTAATTTCTGATAAACTGCTTTCCAGTTCACAAAGAAGTTTTTATTGGTTATAATTTTTTGTCTCTATGTAACTTATGCTTTTTACTTTGTTGAATACTAGATAATTGAGTTCTTTAATCTCCTTTATCTAATCTATTCTATTGAATGTTCTCTCTCTTCTTTAACAATTATTAGATGCTTTTCATGAATGTAGCTTTATAATATGATCTAATATCTGGAAACATTATACTCCTTTATTTTATTTTATTATTTCACTTTATATTCTGGATCTTTACTTAAATAAATTGTGTATTTTATCAAGCTCTGTAAAATATCTTCTTAATAATTTGTTTAGCATAGCATTAAAACTACAAATTAATGTGGTTAGATTGTCATTTTTATTATATTGGCTTAGCCTATATTTGGCTTAGCCAAAGATTCTTTGCACTATATGGGTTTGATTTTTTAACTTTTTTTTTTTTGTTTTTGTAAATAAATCTATATGTCTTTTTTTTTTTGATTTGCGAAGTTGAACCCCAGATATTTATGCAATTTGTAGTTAATTGGAATGGAATTTTTGATTCTATTATTAGTCTTTATGTTTACTATTAGGAATCATTTAGAAATGCTATTTATTTTTGAGGATTTATTGTATAATAGCTAAATCTGTTAATATCTTTTTTTTTAATTTAATAGCCTTTTATTTACAGGATATATGCATGGGTAACTTTACAGCATTAACAATTGCCAAACCTCTTGTTCCAATTTTTTACCTTTTAGCCCCCAACCCCTCCCCTAGATGGCAGGATGACCAGTAGATGTTAAATATATTAAAATATAAATTAGATACACAATAAGTATACATGACCAAACCGTTATTTTGCTGTACAAAAAGAATCAGACTGTGAAATATTGTACAATTAGCTTGTGAAGGAAATCAAAAATGCAGGTGTGCATAAATATAGGGATTGGGAATTCAATGTAATGGTTTTTAGTCATCTCCCAGAGTTCTTTTTCTGGGCATAGCTGGTTCAGTTCATTACCGCTCCATTGGAAATGATTTGGTTGATCTTGTTGCTGAGGATGGCCTGGTCCATCAGAACTGGTCATCATCTAGTATTGTTGTTGAAGTATATAATGATCTCCTGGTCCTGCTCATTTCACTCAGCATCAGTTCGTGTAAGTCTCTCCAGGCCTTTCTGAAATCATCCTGTTGGTCATTTCTTACAGAATAGTAATATTCCATAATATTCATATACCACAATTTATTCAGCCATTCTCCAACTGATGGACATCCATTCAGTTTCCAGTTTTTAGCCACTACAAAAAGGGCTGCCACAAACATTCGTGCACATACAGGTCCCTTAAATCTGTTAATATCTCAATATCTTTCCTGATTCCCCACAGTTTTCCAAGTAAACAATCGTGTCATCCATAAAGAGGGATAGTTTCAACTTCTGCTTGGTTATCATTTTTCTTTAATTTCTTTCTCTGTGAAAAAACAAAATATTTAGATTTTGACCATGGAGGTGGTATTTTCAATATCTCTATTCTTACCATTAATACAGCATCTTTGAGATGAAATCCACAGCTGGTTGCACCCACTTGCATGGGGACTATTGATAGTAACATGGTGAATCATTTCATTGCTGAGTTCAAGAGAACATACAAGAAGGACATCAATGAAAACAAGAGGGCTATTTGCCATCTGCATATCACTTGTGAACCTGCAAAGTATATTTTCCAATACCATGAAACTGACTCCTTCTATGAAGCTATTGACTGCTATACCTCAATCACTTGAACTTGTTTCAAAGAGCTAAATGCTGATCTCTTCTATGATATATTGGACCTGTAGGAAAAGTCTTAATAGATGCCAAGCTAAATAAATTTCAGATTTATAACGTTGTCCTGGTTTCAGATTCAAAACATTGTGTGGTTCCATTCACATGCCCCAAATCAAGGAGTTAGGGTAAAACTTCTTCAATGTCAAGAACCTCAAGAAAAGTGTGAGTGCTGATGAGGCTGCTGCCTGTGATATGATATAGTTTCCCAAGATGGAATTTTGTCTGGAAATAAATCTGGAACGTGCAAAACTTATTGTCATTGGATGTCATTCCTCTTTACCTTGGAATTGAAACTTCTAGTAGAGTTATTACAGTTCTTATCAAATAAAATACCACCATGCCCAGCAAATAGATACAAACTTTACCACCCATCCAGACAATAAACCTGATATGTTTATTCAGGTTTATGAAGGTGGGAGAGCAATGATAAAGGATAACAATCTGATTCATAATTTTTGGCTCACAGGAATTCCCTAAAACTCATGGGTGTTTTGTTTTGTTTTGTTTTGTTTATTTGTTTTCTTTTGTTTTTTTGGAAACCGAAGTAACATTTGACATTAATACAAATGGTATTTTCAATGTTTCTGCTGTGGATAAAGACACAGGCAAGGAAAATAAGATCACCATCATCAATAAAAAGGTCATCTTAACAAAGTAGACATACAGATTGGCTAGAATGACAGGGAAAGAAAACGTGGAATGTTGGAGGGGATGTGGGAAAACAGGGACACTGATACATTGTTGGTGGGATTGTGAACACATCCAGCCATTCTGGAGAGCGATTTGGAACTATTCTCAAAAAGCTATCAAATTGTGCATACCCTTTGATCCAGCAGTGCTTCTACTGGGCCTATACCCCAAAGAGACCCTAAAGAAGGGAAAGGGACCTGTATGTGCCAAAATGTTTGTGGCAGCCCTGTTTGTAATGGCTAGAAGCTGGAAAATGAATGGATGCCCATCAATTGGAGAATGGTTGAATAAATTGTGGTATATGAATGTTATGGAATATTATTGTTCTGTAAGAAATGACCAGCAGGATGAATACAGAGAGGATTGGCGAGACTTACATGAACTGATGCTGAGTTAAATGAGCAGAAGCAGGAGATCATTATATACCTCAACAGTGATACTGTATGAGGATGCATTCTGATGGAAGTGGATTTCTTCGACAAAGAGAAGATCTAACTTAGTTTCAATTGATCCAAGATGGACAGAAGCAGCTACACCCAAAGAAAGAACACCAGGAAATGAATGTAAACTGCTTGCATTTTTGTTCTTCTTCCCAAGTTATTTATACTTTCTAAATCCAATTCTCCCTGTGTAACAAGATAACTGTTCGGTTCTGCACACATAAATGTATCCAAGATCTACTGTAACCTATTTAACATGGATAGGACTGCTTGCCATCTGGGGGAGGGGGTGGAGGGAAGGAGGGGAAAAATTGGAACAGAAGTGAGTGCAAGGGATAATGTTGTAAAAAAATTACCCTGTCATGGGTTCTGTCAATAAAAAGTTATTTAAAAGCAAAACAAAACAAAACAAAACAAAACAAAAAAAAAAAAAAAACAAAGTAGACATAGAGTGTACTATCCAGAAGGCTGCAAAATACAGAGAAGCAGAGAGAAAAGATGTCTTCAAGTACTTTTCTTGAATCTTATGCTTTCAATATTAAGGCTGCAATAGAGGATGAAAAACTGCAATGTAAAATTGATGATGGAAACAAACATATATTTGATAAATGTAATGAAATGATCAACAAGTTGGGTATGAACCAGACTGCTGAGAAGGAAGAATTAAAACAATAATATAAAGACTTGGAGAAGGTCCGCAACTCCTTCATTACTAAATTGTACCAGAGTGTAGTAGGCATGGCAGAAAACATGCCAGGTGGGTACTGAAAGTGTTGAAGCAGTCCACTGTGGAGGTACTGTTTTAGGATCAATCTTTGAAGAGGTTGACTAAACACACTAAAAGAAAAAGGAATCCACACAAGTATAAAGTATAGAACTGAAATTCATAACCATGGCAAAGCAGCTTAAAAATAACATTTAATCTATTATGTAAATCTGGGAATTCTGAATACTTGGATATGCACTTAGGGAGAGGAATGAAAAACATTGTACTTTATCTGTATTGTTAAACAAGTGGGAACAAAATTCTTGTCCTGGACAATAAAATCTATTTTAAATACTCAGCATAAAAAATAAAATAAAGAAAGAAAGAAAGACCTAGGAGAACTAAGTGGAAATGCTCAATAGAGGACTCTTTATTGAGTCCTCAATAGAGGACTCAGAGTCAGGAGGTCTTGAGTTCAAATGTGGCCTCAGATACTTACTAGCTGTGTGATTCTGGGCAACACACTTTTGATTTCTATTCTGTTAAAAAAGAAGAAAGAGAGAAAATGGAAGAAAGAAAAGGAAAGAAATTATTATTAGTCACATTTCAAGAGCTATATAAAATAAAAATGAGAGAGGCACACTTGGTTGACTCCTAAATTTAATGAAAAAAGTTCTGGTGCACTCCTGCTATACAACATGCTTGCTTTTGTTGTAGGACAGATACATTTTATTTTTTCAAAAAGGCTGGGGCGGGGCAGTTAGATAGTGTAGTGGATAGAGCACCAGTATCTGGCCTCTGAAACTTAACACAGACTAGTGTGTGACTCTAGGTAAGTTATTTAACCCCAACTGACAAAAACAAACAAAAACCCAGCCTCAAAAAAACAAACAAACAAATAAGCAAAGGTTTTTAATGCCTTTAGATGGTCTTAGAATAAATGAGCGTAGTCTCTTTATGGCATTATATAGTGAGATTTTGAAGATATTTCTCTATTTTGTGTTCTCAAGTTATTATCACTCAATATATTCTGATAATCTTGTGTATTTCTTCTGGTTTTGTTTTGATTTTAACTGGTATTGTTAATTTCTTATTCTCTTCATTTTAATCAGATTAGTTGTGTTTAATCAATTTTATTAGTTTTTTCAAAGAACCAGTTTTGAGTTTTATCATTTCTACTTTAGTTTCCATTTTCCTATTTACCCTCTAATTTAATATTTCTTCTTTTTGGGTGAAGTTGCTTTCTGTTTTTCTAGTTTTTGAAAAATTATTTTGAGTTCATTTTTTTTCTATTTTGTTATGTATAATTGTCAGAATATAATTTCCTCCAAAAACTATTTTAACTACATCCCAGAAATTTTAACATTTTCCATCATTATTATTTTCTTTTGCATATTTATTAGGTGTTTATATAATTTATTCTTTTACCCAATTATTTAATATTTCATTGTTAAGTTTCCATTTGTGCTTGTGTTTTTTTGTTCTTCTTGGATTACTTCTTATTCTTATTGCCCTGTGGTATGTAAAAGATATCTTGATTATTTCTTTTGTATTTGTTTCCAATATTTCTTTATCTTTATACATGGCCAATTTGCGTAAAAGTTCCATGTGTGCTGAACAATATACAGATTCTTTTGTTGTTCTATTTACAAGATGTCATAAGTTTTTAACTCTGGTTACTCCAGAAATTTGTTCAGTTCAATATTTTCCCTTTGTTTATCTTTTGGTTTAACTCATCCAAAACTGATAAAAAGATAATGAAGTTTCCTTTCATTACTCTGTGACTATCTGTGTGTTCTTGAACTTTAGACAGTATTTCCTTTATGACTTTGGATGATACATAATTTGAAGCATATAAACGTATTACTGATACAACAATTTATATAGAGAGTGAGGTATATGTAGATATATGCATTATGGGTATCTGTATCTATCCATATAAAATTATTATTTTAGGTGTATATTTCTATAATGTCCAGAGCTAGCTGTCTGGAGAGTCTCAGGATCAGTCAGAGTCAGGATCAGTAAAAGTCCTTGGTCTTCAGGAGAAGAAGTGAATGAGGCAAGCAAGCTGCCACTTGGGCTCATTAAAGATGAATTCAGGAGTCTGGAGACTCAAGTCTTCTCTCCTCAGCATACTGCAGGTGAGAGAGTCTGACCCTCTACCTCAATCCTCTCATCCTTGCCTCCGATTACCTCATTACAATACATTCAGCAAGGCCAATCCTTTTTTTTATTATTATAATAACTTTTTATTGACAGAACCCATACCAGGATAATTTTTTACTACATTATCTCTTGCACTCACTTCTGTTCTGATTTTTCCCCTCTCTCTTTCCACCCCCTCCCCTAGATGGCAAGCAGTCCTATATATTGAATATGTCGCAGTATATCCTAGATACAATATGTGTGTGCAGAACAGAACAGTTCTCTCAGCAAGGCCAATCCTGAGGAGAGCTATCATATCCCCATATGTTTATAGAACCATTATCACATTATAAGTAGGTAATTAGCCTTAAGAGCTCTGTTGTTTTAGATACAAATAGACCTCTTCTGAGTTCCAGCTACATATTTTCAGCTATCAGTTTTTTAGGTTATGACTTTCCCTTTTTGTTTTGTAAGCACAGTAATTATGTTAACTTAATTACTTCACTTTAATCATTTTTTTTAATGTGGTCCCTTTTCTGCTGATTCACTTCCCCCTCCATCTTGATCCTACCTTCTCATTGTTCCATCCTTTAAAAAGGGTGAATAATAAACCAAATAAATAAATAATAAAATAAATTTGGTTTGCTAGTTCTGCTCTCCTATTTTTATCTGGTTATGTATTTATCCCTGATTAAATGAATTAGATTAGGTAATGAGGAAACCAAAATATCACCCTTTGCAAATGATATGATGGTATACCTAGGGAACCCTAAACAATCAACTAAAAAAACTATGAGAAGCAATCCACAACTTTAGCAATGTTTCAGGACACAAAATCAATTCACATAAATCATTAGCATTCTTATACATCACAAACAAAATCCAACAGTAAGAGATACATACAGAAATTCCATTTAAAATAACTGCTGATAATATAAAATATTTGGGAATCTATCTGCCAATGTAAATTTAGCAATTATATAAGCAAAACTGCAAAACATTTTGCATACAAATAGTCAGACCTAAGCAATTGGAAAAATAGGAAGCACTCTTGGATAGGTTGAGCAAATATAATAAAGATGTCAATACTACCTAAACTAAGCTATTTATTTAGTGCTATACCAATCAGACTCCTAAGAAAGTATTTTGCTGAGCTAGAAAAAAATAACCACAAAATTTATCTGGAAGAACAAAAGATCAAGAATTTCAAAGTAATTAATGAAGAGAAAAGCAAATGTAGGTGGCCTAGCTGTATCACATCTAAACTTATATTTAAGCAGCCATCTTCAAAGCCATTTCTTAATTCCATCTTTATTTCTGTTTTTTTGATACTTTTTTCTTCAATTTGTTTTGAGTTATTTCTTCAGGTTTAGTTTTTTTTTAAATGTCTTTAACTTTTTCTCATATAATATCTTTTTTTTTTTTTTTTTTTTTTTTTTTTTTTTTTTTTTTGGCCCATATATGGCTTAGCTCAAATCTGCAGAATAAATCACCTTGGAGAAAATCCTGAGTTTGAGATCTATGGAACACATAATCCCTTTTGCTTTTCCTTTTGTTTCTAGTGGGTCTTTTGTTATACAAATGTTTTTACTTTTCTATTGAAGGTAATTTTCCCAAAGGTTTACAGAACTTGCTGTCTCTAAATTAAATTTTTCAGTTTAACTAATATGTATCTTGGGCTTTATAGGCTTGTGTTTTGTTTTTTTTGAAGGTAATCTTTTAATGTTTTTCCATTGTGAAATCACTTTCAGAAGTTCTTGCAGTTTTCTTTCTTTTTTGTCATATCATTTTCTTCTGGAAAACTTTTGATTCTTAGGTTGTTTCTGTATTTTGTCTTCAACAGTCATATGTGTTGCTCACATAAGGACTTATTTTCTTTTAATGTTCTTTTGTTGTTGTGTAGAGGTTAATTTCGATTCTATGTATTTGCATTCCAAAACTATTATTTTTTCTCCCTCTTTTATTACTGTACTTTTTTCCATCCTCTCAAGTCCCACTCCCCGGCAAGAGCTGTGCCTTTTCTTTACGGCATAGACTCCTATCCCAAGCTCTGAGAAAATAACTTTTTTCTTAGTATCCTAGTTCAGTGGTTCTTAAAATTTCGTTCTCAGTATTTTTATACTATTAAAATTATTGTGGACCTGTCTAAAGAGTTTTTATTCAAGTGAGCTATATTTATAGATATTTATCTTTTAGAACACAGGTGGTCACACCCTCCCTGACTTCTCCAGAAGGGAGGTGAAAACACCAAACCCAATATTGTTAGGAAGTTTCCTCTGAGCAGAATGGTAATTGAAACAGGTATACATAAATCCTTCAGCATGGGAGGAATTACACAAGTACATAGTGATATAACATAGGCTAGTAGTGATGTAACAAAAAACATGAATCAACATGAGGAATTATACATGTCCATGAGTCCTAGAAAGAGAGTATATAAATAACAATCACATAAACACTTCATTCAGCAGCCAAGAGATAGTCCAAAAGCAATCTATTGTCCATTACATCACATGTCAGGGAATCCAATGATTCCTGCAGAATTTGAAGTCCTGCAGCAGTCTCATTGATAATTTTTGATGCTCATGAGTTAATTGCCATATTCATTGAGTTAACTGTCAGGCTCTTTGAGTGACACAGGTTGTCAGAGATGGAACTACCTGATGTTTCTTGGGTCTTCTCCTTTGTTTCAAGGGTCTCCGTCAACTCTTTCGAATGGACAAGGCAAATACAGCTCATTGGCACCCATCTGATTCCTTCTCCATCTGTAGAGATACAAGCAAACCCTTTCCCCCATGCAATTAACATATCTGGTCCCTTCCATTCACCACTTTCTGGATCTCTCCATATCACTTGGCAATTATGTAACAATAGTGGAGCTGCTCAAACTACACCTACATTGGATAAAGTCTGTTCAACCTCTCTCAAAGCCTCTTGAACTTCTTTGGTAAGCTGCGATGGTGAGTTAAAAACAATGTCTCCCTTAAAATGTCATCTAAAGGTTGCAATTGGCAGGTAGTTAAGCCTAACACTGTGCACATACATTGGATATCTCCTATCAGTTTCTGAAAGTTATTTAAGGTGTTTAACTTCTCTGTTCTTAAAGAAAGCTTTTGTACTTCAAGCACCATAGGATATATTTCATCTCCTATATATTGAAAAGGAGCATGCCTTGGAATTTTTTCTGGAGTTATATGCAATTTGTAGTTCCTTAGTGTTTCTATGGTCTTTTGTAGACATGCATCTAACATTTGCTCCTCAGGTGCCCATTCCAATATATCATCCATGTAATGTAATAACATAACTTTTGGAAATGCTTTTCTTACTGGAGTAAGAGAAGCAGCAACATACATTTGACACATAGTAGGGGTGTTTTTCATTTGCTGTGGCAAAACTGTCCATTCATATCTTTTATAAGGCTCAGCTAAGTTAATGCTAGGCACTGAAAAAGCAAATCTTTTCATATGCTCCTCATTCAAAGGGATAGAATCAAAACAATACTTAATGTGTATAACGGCCATGCTAGCACCTACGACACCCCAAAATTAGCCAGAGTCAGGATAAGCCAAAGTCTGTCTTTATTCTTGGTCTTTAGGAGTGGAAGTGAAGGGGATGGAAGAGAATCTCTGCGACCACCTTCTTCCTCATCTACCTCCAAGAGTGTGTCCTTGGCTAGCTTTACTTCACCCCTTAGTCCCTCCTACAATCCTCTAATCATTGAGCCAGTACGGATAGTGGAAAGGACCATTTTCCAAGCATATGCCCATAGAGTATTATCCAATCAGTAGTTAGCCTCAACTGCTCAGTAGTCCCAACCTCAGTGCATCCCAATAGTTTCAGTCCTCTACAAATGTGTATGATCCAAAGAGGCCATTTTCTAGCCAATGGAGTAGGAGATGGAAGTCCAGTCTGAAGAGTTCCCATAGTTTCCATCTGTTCATTCACTTTTCTTAAATCAGTCAAATCCTCCATTTTCCAGATTTCTTTTTTACAACAAATATAGGGGAATTCCAAGGACTTAGAGAAGGTTGTAAGTGTCAAGTTGCTCCTGTACTATATCTAATAAGGCCTGAATTTTTTCACTTACTGAGGGCCACTGGTGTACCTACACTGGCGTACCAGTTTTCTATTGAATTGGAACAGGTGAGAGTGCAGGCAGACCTTCAACAGCAGCCCTGCCTAAAAATCCAAAGTACTCATTTGTAAACCCTAACTGTTGTAAGATATCTCTTACCCATAGATCGATGGGGATTTTTTCCTACCACAAAAGAAGTAAAAACTCCTGTTTCACCTTCAAATATGCATCTCAAAAAGGTGGCACTAATTTCAGCTGCTATTGATCCTTCTATGCCAGACATATAGGTGTCTGCTGTAATCTTTGGCCAATGACGGGGCCAAATGGCACCTCTCATGACTGTACAGTCTGCACCTGTGTCTACCAACCCTTTCAATGGCATGCCATTTACATAGATAGTGAACTTAGGTCTGTCAGCTGTTATATGTGCTGTCCAGAATATTCCTGTATTCTATTGCTGGAAGTTAGAATTGGGGCAACTATCACCAGATTGTCTATTAAGCGTCTGTATCAGTAAACCTGATGCTACTACTTCTCCTGGTTGATAAGTCGCACATTGTCTACCTGTATTAGTGACTGGGATATTATCTACACATTCCCTAGTTTCCCACATCAGTATATGGATGAACACTATTTTGCAAGTACTCTCAGGAGGTGAAATGGTCAAACCTACTGTGCCTGCAGGCAAGGGCTGGAGACAAACAGATTTCACCTTTCCAGGGGGTATCTCAGTAGTCCCAGCTGCATACAACTCTATTCTCCCCAATTATAATCCTTTTCTCCCATCAGGTTGCTTCTCAGCTGAATGATCATGTCAGAGTACTGAACTTCTAAAGACTCTCTGGGTGTAACATCAGTTGTCATCTTGCCTCAAGTTTTTTTTTGTTGTTTTTTTGTTTTTGTCTGGGGCCTGTAGCTGGGCCCTGCCTCCTCCTGTTTCCCTGAGTTAATCTACATTCTGATGCCCAATGGAAGCCTTTGTTGCATTTTGGACATGGGGTTTTGGGTCTTGTTCTCCCACCCTGTTTTCTTACTCTGTCTCTATGCCAACATTGACCTTTCAGATTCCCTACTTTACCACATTGAAAGCATTGATGAGTCTCTCTGGAAGTTGCTTGTCAAAAGAGACTCTGTCTTCCCATGTTCAGATCTTGAAAAGTCTGCATTATAGCCTGGGTATAAAAGACATTTGTGCCCACTGTGGCACAGCATCTTATGATCTCCTCTAAAGGAGCATCTTTGTGTAGTCCTAGTATAATTCCTCTCCAAATCTCATTAGCATTTTCTTTAGCAAGTTGTCTTATCATAATTTCTGTTGCTGCATTTTCACCAATAGTTCATATGACAGCTATCTAAAGATGCCCCATGAAATCAGCAAAGGATTCATTTGGACCTTGCACTATTTTTGTGAAGGCTTTCCCTCTATCTTGTCTTCCTGAAAGGGTGTCCCTTGCTTTGATTGCAGCAGAAGCAATTTGCTCATATGCTGCTATAGAATAATTAATCTGCTCTAAAGTGTCTGCATAAGGACCTAAGTCTGCTAGTTAATCAAAGGTGACTGGCATATTAACTCTAGGTTGTCTATTTCATTGGACTTTCTTGCCTTGAAGGGTCAAACTCTTCAATCACAGAGTATTCTTTTCTATTTTCTATTTAGATATATCCTGTACTTCATCTTTAGCTTTAATTAATGCCTTTTTAAATCATGTCATAAGGGGTGGACAAAGCTGGTACATGGGTAGTACTGACTGAGAAGCACCATACTCCTTAATTTCATCAGCACTGTACTTAACTCTTTTCTTGTCCAATTCTTCATGCTTTTCATGTGCTTTGTAAATGCCATGCCACTCTTTCTCCTTTTTCTTTATTTTAGAACTTATGTAATTCCTTATAGCCAATTGTATTGTGTTGTATATATACATGTATACATATATACATACATATACATATATATATATATATGTATATAAAATATTTCTTCAGGAATTGAATCAAGATCATTACTTTTGTAATATTCAAATAGGTGTTCCTCTCTAGTTTCCACTTATCTGGCTCTATTTTTTCTTCCTTAGAGAACCAAGGAAACATGTCTTCTAATGAATCTAAGAGTCCAATGATCTGCTCCCAAGTTACCAACAGACCTTGTTCCTCTATTAACCTAACTATGCTTGCTGCACACTTCCCTTGGGGTGGGGAAGGCTCTTTTCTTAGTATTTTCCCCATTTTCGCTGAAATGCAAAAATGGCTACTTTACTCACCTTATTTCCAGGTCACAGGGACTTCACTGAACTTACAATCACATCAGTCAAACTGATGAGTGTAGGTAGATCCTTATGTCCAGAGCCTCAGAATGTAATGTGCTTCTTTTAGTGCCCCATGTTGGGTAGTAAAATGTAATGTCTGGGCTAGCTTTCTGGCAGACCTCCAGACAGGCCTTGGTCTCAGCAGGATAGACATCATGAAGATAGTCAGGGATAGAGTCTAAAGTCTTTTATTATCTCCTTTTCAGTCTGTGTCTGTCACAGTCTGACCCGGTCTTAATCTTAGAAGAGGAGTGCAGGAGGCAGGAGAACCACCAGGAAGATGGTCAAAGATAGAATGTCTCATTTCTAGTCCTCTCAGCCCTTAAATACCCTATTACAACTACATCATTACAGCATATTGAATATGTGTGAACTAGAGAACCATTATATCACCAAGTACTAAGTCTATGTAAACTAGAGAACCATCATCTCATCAGTTCCACCGAGTTAACACCTTGTAAGTATCCTTGTTTCAAGTATACCTCTCCAGAGTTCTGGCCCTCTACATTGGCTGTATTAGAAATAAAAACTAATTTTAGAATTTTCACACCTTCTGAAAAAGTTTTAAAGACTCCTAGGATTCTCTGTACCACATTTTGAGATGATTACTTCCTTGATAATGTCCTTGATGTTGCTTACAGGTTTCAGGGACCAGTTGGCTTCTACAACTGAAGGAAAATCCCAGTTTGTCTTCTCATTGATTGTGGGATGGGGTAGGAGGAAGGTAGATAATTTGAAACTTAAAACTGACAAAGAAAATAAATTTCAAAATAAAAAAATAAATGTAAAAGGAAGTAAAATAAAGACAGCTCAATTATTTATCAAATCAATTGAAAAAAGACAATTCTTACATCATATATGTGTTAAATATATATGTTTCTTAGAACTTAGCACATATGGTTCAGGTGGAATTTAGTTTTGCATATTTGTTTTATTTCATTATAATCTAAGGCTCATTTTGAGGATAGATAATGTCAGTAAATGAGTATGATGTTAAAAACAGAACAAAAAGTTTGATTTTTAAAAGGAAAAATGTATAAAACTTAGCTGCAATACATAGATAAAGGTGCAGTGCAGTTGTAATATAAACTTAAGAGATGATTGTTGGATGGTTTTAAGAAATGGATTAAAATCAAATCAAAGACTACATTGAGAATAATGTTTTTACACTTTCAGGTGAAAATGCTATCATCCTCACATAAACATTCAATTAGCAGTGTGATGACAGCAGTTGATGGGTATGTAGTTCTGGAAACAGAATCTGGATTTGTACATGTTCAAATTAACAAGTTTTTTCAGAATTTAAAATTATGATCAAAAGAAAATGTGGTTAACAGTGAAATCAAATTATGCAAACATTCCTCACTCTGTCAAATTAAATTCTTTTCAATTTTTGGTCTTCTTTGAAGCTGTTAACATATCTTTAAAATCATTTCCACATCAAAAGACACGAAAAAGGATCTAGTTAAATTATTTTGAAAGAAAAACAGATGATAATTATTCATGGATAAATAGTTAATATTGTATAATTAGTAATTTTATGACGTATTTTAACTTCTAATTGTTAATAAACAGGCATTTAGAAAACAAAAAAAAAAAACTCTGGAATATATTGGTTTGTATAATAATTTCCAAAATATTATTATCTTATTTAAGATTTTCCTTTAGGAAACTTTCATAATTTGCAAATTACTATGCAAATGTATGTTGAAATGATTAATTGCTATAATCATTAGTAACAAAATGTTACCTTAGTATTATTCTTTTTAAGCAATATCAATTTAGTTTTATGTTGCCTCTTTGTGTTCTGAAGATGACCTTGGGTCTTGAAAGTTATGAAAATAAAACTCAAATATTGATAATTTTGACAAAGATGGAAAAACTTTGAATATCACTCAGAAATATAGTGAGTAAATAGCACCTCAAAATTTATCTACTGAATCAACATAGTGCAAACTAACAATGTGATTTTTATCTTTATATTCTTAGTCATTCTATCCTAATCTCTTATTTAGGGTAGACATTTAATACATGTTTATTTAATTTAATAGCAGTATAAAAGTATTGTAATTCTGTGTTGCTATAAAAAAAACATCCATTTTAACAAAATCACATTTAGAGTAGATTCTTGTTACATAACTTCATAAGATGAAAATGTTAAATACTATCTGCTCTATCTTATGGATAATGAAAATGAGGGTCAGGAAAAGAAAGTAAATTTTCCAAAATCTAGCATGAAGCTATAATTCAGTTAAGGCTTATTTATAGGTTTTCCAAATAGTGTTTGTTTGTTTGTTTTTCTTCCACAACCATAAATAATTGAAAAATATTCCCTGTTGAGGATAGTATTTTTAATATATTCATAGATGTGATTTGGTAAAGTACTAACATATCCCCCAAAGATAGTCAAAATCAATATTATTTTTTAAAAGTCTCCTTTTTTTTTCTTAGTAAGCATTTCTCTCTCTTCTACTGTCCCTCTAATCTCCCACTCATATACCTATACTGCCAAAATAGTGTCAGGAGACAAAGAAAGGGGAAAAAAAGCACTAATAGTAAATATTTACAGCCAAAAAAGAATTCCACATTGCTCATATCCAAAAATATAAGCTTCATTATATACTTTGGATCCAACTCTTCTCAATGATGTGGACAGTGAACATTAGAATTCTTAAATCTTTCAAAGTTATTTGTCTTTACAGTATTTTTATTTTTTCAATTTCTTTCATGGCTCTGCTCACTTCATTTGGTATCTGTTCAGAAGTTTTCCCAGGTTACTCTGAAACAAATATTTTGATCATTTCTTACATAATGGTAGCATTCCATGACATTTATTTCCTATATTATTATATGGTTACCCATTCCATCAATTAACAATTAATTTAGTTTTCCAATCATTAGCTGCTATAAAAGAGTTGTATAAATTTTTTTGGTACATAAGAATCATTTTTCTCTTATTAGGTCCTACAATCTAAAAATTGTTTCTCCCTATAATTAATTTAGCATTTCCTTTAAGAATTTAGATCACAGCTGTTTTGTAGTGGCAAGAAACTGGAAAATCAATGGAGGACCTACAGTTGAGGAATGACTGAATAAGTTATGATATACAAAAGTTATGAAATATGATTGTTCTATAAGAAATGATGAGCAGGCTGATTTCAGAAAAGCCTGGAAAATCCTGTATGAACTGATGTTGAGTGAAGTAACAGAACCAGAATATTGTACACAATAAAATTAGGTGATGAACAACCATAATGGATTTGTCTCACCAACAATGTAGAGATTCAAGGCACTTCCAATAGACTTAGGATGGAAAATGGCAATCACATCCAGAGAAGTATGGAGGCTGAATATGGATCAAAGTATGTGATTTCCCCTTTTTTGTTTCTTTGGTTTTTTTCCATTGTTTTTAATTTTTATTTTTTCCCTCTTATTTTTTGCCTTTTGGTTTCATTTTTCATGCACAATGTGACAAACAGCATAAATTATTGCACATATCAGATTGCTGTCTCAGGGAAGAACAAAGAGTTTACACAAAGAAAAATTTGGAAGACAAAGTTATACAGAAATAAATAGTGAAAACTATATGTGTGTTTGGAAAAATGTTATTTTCTATTCTATTCAGTGTATATATTAAGAACCATATCTTAAACCCAGATCACTGAGGCTTTCATTGATTGAGCAACAATAGATCCCAGGCCAAGACCCACTTGGTCTTTATTTGGGCTCTGGTTGACTCAAAGTGAATATAAATAGCAATTGTTTCTATTTTGACCCTGAAGGTCTTCCCCTCCTAGACTGATATATTTTTCACCAGGTACAAGAGACTGTGCTCTGCTTCACTTCTCACTGATTGGATGTTGCTTCAGTCAAATTGAGTTTTTTGAAGACTTCAGAATAAAAAGGCCAAGGTCTCCCACTATTTCCAAGGCTATCTCCAGTCATCCTAATCTGAATCTTTCAACTGAACTCAAATGGCTCCAGAGAAGAAAGTAAGGTTGATGACTATGAAAACACTACCTCATTTAAATCTAGAATGAAAGACAAACAACAAACCACAATTTGTATGTTAAGCACTGTTATAAATTCACACCCAGTTTAATAAATTCTCAAAAATTTGGGCCTGACATCAAACTGAGGCCTATTACCATATATATTACCCTCTTTTGGGATATCCAGCTAATCTATCAATATCAATATGGAGCCCATAACAGAACACTCCAGATGAAATCTGGTCATGCAGGAATACAGCTAGCATCTAAGAAGTCTCATTTGACAAAAACAGATAGAGTTCATTCCCATCAATCCCATTTACTCCCATTTACACAGGTGTCATATTATAAACTGAATGTCTATGTGTGCACATATATATGCATATAAGTATTGTATGTATATATATGTGCATACATATGTGTACTCATTTATTTTATTATTTATAAAATTAAAGACACAAGATTAGTTTAAATAAGCCCCTTTCAAATTCTGTGAATTCAACAATAGAGATAAAATGAAATAATCAGCACATTACTGATATTAGAAATTTAAAAAATAATACTGTACATCTCAAGCAAAATACCTATTAAATAATTAATTATTACGTAAGTAATAATAATTAAAAACTCATTATCTTTACCAGTCAATTTATCCAAAGAATCCCAGTATCTCTGGGAAACTGACATAATATCTAAGACATATATGTAAACACATACCCACACATACTACTATATATGCATGTAAATTTGTATATTCCTCTTTTATTGACTGATTTTCTACTTTACTAAAATCTACAAATATATGATTATTTTTGTATATTTGATAGTATTATATATATATATAATTATTCATAAAAAAGAATAAGATGAGGAATTTGCAAGAACTGACAATATAATTTAAGTAAAAAAGCTAATTGAGCTGGATATATTACTAATTTTATCATTTGCCTAGTCAAACAATGGTTCAATTTGCTAATCAAAGCTCAGACCAGTTTTGGGACATCATTTTTTTCCATATATGCCATATTCATGTTTTTAATTTTATAAAACCACCTGCATACTATTAACTAGCCAAGCTGAATACTTCAACTATTAAGTTTCTGCATACTTAACTGATTGAACTGAATATTTTAGTAGTTTAATTTACATAAGCACTGATTGCTCTGAATACTTGTGAAGCTGTATACATTAATAGGAAAAAATCTAAATACTTATATATTAGGAAGATTTAAAACTAATGGATTCTCACAAACCTTGCTACAACTTATTTTGATCTGGAAAATTGTTTCCTCTTCTATACATCATTTAGTAATAACAATGATTGATGAACTAAAGATTTTAAAGATGATTTCATTTTAACAACGAAATTAACATTTAAGAATGAAGCTGTTACTTCAATAATTTACTTCTGATTGACTATTTTGGCCCATGCTTATTGACTGTAAGCTTTAAAAAATAAGAACAATGATTTGATCAACTAGAGTTAATATGGTTTATATGATGGAGATAGTAATCTATTTCACTTCAAACTTATGAAAGTTATCTTTTGTTTTAAGAAATTATAGGATGATACATATATTTCTTGTTAAATTGTTATACATTATTCTACAATGCATTCTCTGAGCTATAGCATTGTCATATGGTTTGATACTATTCATTTATTTACTTATTTATTTGTATGTTTATTTATTTATTTATGTGTCTTTCTAGAAGAAATGTAATTTCCTTAAGAAGAGGAACTATTTCTTTTTTATCTTGTATTAATGCTTAGCTTATAGTTGGAATTAAATAAGTGCTTATTGATAAATGTAGATGAAAATATAACTATAGGCATATTAAATATATATATGCACATGCATAAATAGAAATCCATGTTTATGTATATGTACACACATATATACATATACTTTTGTAGTGTATATATGTTATATATATATGTATATATATATATATATAATACACAAAATTTCCATATACACATATTTAACCACATTTTTATATATGGGTTGTGTGTCTCTGTTTACATATATCTCTTATATGTGGGTATATTTGTATATATGTATATGTATCTACGTGTATCCCCATGTTGCTAGCAAAGAAATCAGTGAAGTTCCACAGATGAGAATATACTAAATAATACCCTGAGTGAAGGATGACTGCAGTAAGAGGGTTGGTTGTAGAGAATCACAGAGACAAGATCAAAAAAGCAAACCTTACTTAAGGGACAAATTCCTTAAATTTTCTAGTGTTGTAAAGTGATAATGGGGATTTTATAGGGTATCCAGCTTCTAAATAAATCAGCTTTTTATCTAGCCTTTATTCTCCCATGCACCTCTCCTTGAAAATAATCTAGAATTGCCCTCTCCTTTTGGGATCCCTGAGAACCTGGATCTCTCCCCCTCCTTATTTCTTTACAATCCTGATTAATATAAGCATGGCATATCAAATTAACAGCTACTATTAAGTCATCAATATTTATGAAAATTGGCTGGAGCCCTGGAAAATACACACATACACACACACACACACACACACACTATATATATATATATATATATATATATATATTATACATACACACATATATATGTATGTATATATATATATATATGTGTATATATATAATATACATACACACATATATATGTATGTATATATGTGTATATATATAATATACATACACACATATATATGTATGTATATATATGTATATATATATATATATATATAGAATGTATGTGTATGTATGACATGTATACACACCTAAATATGTGTATACACTCATATGTCTAATATGTATGTGTGTAAATATTATGTGTGTGATGTCTATAAGATGTGTGTATGTTCTTATTCATCTTATTACTTACATAACTTTGATAAAATTGGCATTTGGAAGAAAGGAAGGCAAACTTTTGGAAATGTAACTTCAAGAAGTATAAAAGATAATCTATCTCCCTAAAATAGATAATTCTTAGTCCACAAAATAGATAGAAACCAGCAACTCAGTCTGGACTTAAAAATGATTCCGCCTTGACTAATACTATTTATAGGGACAAATTTTTCTAGTCTAATACCCCTCCCTCAAAGAAAGCAGAGGAGATAGCCTTGTTGTCTTGATCTGCTTGCCCCCAAGGTAGCAGAAATTAAATTCTTCCTTGGAAAAAGGTGAGTAGAAGAGATTTTAAAGATTGATATTCATGTCTCTCTGACATACATTTGAATAGACACATGCATTCAAATATAATCTACATGGGAAACACTAAAACATATCTACATGACATGGACTTTGTGTTGAATAAATAAATATTCCTCATGCAATGAGGTATGTTTAGTCAAACATGTCCTTATTTGATTTGATTTGAACCATTGTAAGAACTAGATATGTTGCATATTGACATTATTGGTATTAATCATTTGATGTTGATATATTTATTTTACAATTTTCTTGGGAAGAAAGTACTTAGAAAATTGATGTCCAAAATGTTATCTATGAATTACATTTGTTTAAATAAAATTGTAAGGCAATAGAAAAAAAATATGAGAAGAATCTCAAGGAACTATTCAGTCTAAATAAGCAAAAATTAAGACATGATTAATACATTATATTTATCTGCATCCCAGTTATTTAAGTCAACTTCACAATCAGTAAATTAAGTAGCACACACTTTCTAGAATATTTAAAAATCTGTAAATGACCCCATTGTAGTGTACATTCTCATTAGAAGACTCAGTCACCGAAGTAAAAGTAAAAGGCTGGAAATGAATAAGCAAAGAACATTTGTTGATTGCTAAAATACCGCTGAGGCTCTTAAGTACTTGTGATATTTGACAAAATTTACAAATAAATAAGGTGAGGAGAGTATAGCTAGTGTAAGGGTGAAGTTTTGGGAAAGGACAAGAAAGTGGAGATCTTATAAGTCATGATGAGGTTAAAGGTTACCAGGCAGAAGGACTATGGTCAGAGAGCAATTTTGGAGTTTATGAATATGAAAGTAGGAGCTTTTGTGATGATAGGATCAAAAATATTATCATCTCTATATATAATTGATGTGGAAGTGAGGGTATAGATTATGGGAAATAAGTAAATAGAGGAAATGGGAAATTACAATTAATGAAAAGGTTTTAAAGATTTCCCCTAACAAGAGGGCAAGCCTTAGGTGGCAGACAGACTCTGGCAGGTAATTGAACTCATTATATTAAGAAGGAAAGTGCCTTAAGGTTTGGTAGATGAAGAATACTAGAACCTCTTCTTCATCAAGGCAGAATAACTGGCATTCATTTTCTTTGGCTATTCCCTACTCCCTGAGCATTTTCTCTCCTCTTATTTGACCTCTGTTACTTAATTTAAATCTAATGTAAAATTCTGCTTTCTACAAAAAACCTTTCACAATCTCTCTTAATCCCATGCCTCCCCTCTGTTATTTGTTATTTATCATGAATTTAGCTTGCTTTGTATTATTTTTGTATATTGCTTTCTCCATTATAATAAGCTCCAGAGACCAAGAACTATATTTTTATTATTTTTTCATATCCCTAGAATTTTTCTCAGCAAGCTAGTACATAGTAAATATTTAATAAATATATACTGATTAATTGATTAGTTGTTCCTCACACACAATATTCCATCTCCTATTCTTATGACCATCTCCCTTTCCTGGAATGCTCTCCTATCCTCTCTCTTTAGAATTCTTTCAATATCTACTTCCTTGATCCCTTAAATATTAGGGTCCCTAAGGTTATTTTCAAATCAGTTTTGTATATTTCTTCCATACCTATTTATGTACATGTGATCTCACACATTACAATAGATGCCCCTAATGGTAGAAACCTTATAGAATTATATCTACCACACCTACTATATAGTGAATGGCATACAGTAGGTACTTAATAAATACATATTCATTGTTCAATTGTTGATTCAAATTACAAACTTTCTGGATATTTTCATCTGTTCTTAGGGATAAAATGCAGAATAATCTTTTGTTTTTCTAGAGGATTTTTAGACAAAAAACGTACAGTAACAGAGATCCTCATCCAGCGAGTTCAAAAAGACTAAATTTCAACTTGCATCTATATAACCTAATTCCAAAAGAACTAGGTGACTCAAAATTATATGGCTAACCTTTCCCCAGTTTAGTAAATCGCATCTGAATATTTTAATTCCCATGTGCCCTAACTATGCCCATTAAATAAGAAACCAAGTAATGAGTTTAGAAAGATAAGAATTCACACAATTTGGAAAGGCTATTACTTAGATACTTACAAGTTAATATACAGATTATAAAATTAAGGTAAAATTGAGCTTAAAAATGGGGAAAATTTCTACAGCTTTTTAAATGATACTGCTCTAGAGACTTTTATCTATGACACACAAAATTATGATAGCATTTGGTCATGTGGTAATATTCGATGTTTGGAAAATTCTGAAGAGCTTTGTTTTTTCTCACATTTATGTTTTTTTAAGACTTTTTTATTTATTATAATAACTTTTTATTGACAGAACCCACGCCAGGGTAATTTTTTAACGACGTTATCCCTTGCACTCACTTCTGTTCCAATTTTTCCCCTCTCCCCCTCCACTCCCACCCCTAAATGGCAAGCAGTCCTATATATATTGAATATGTCTCAGTATATCCTAGATACAATATATGTGTGCAGAACCAAACAGTTCTCTTGTTGCACAGGGAGAATTGGATTCAGAAGGTAAAAAGAACCTGGGAAAAAAACCAAAAATGCAAACAGTTTACATTCATTTCCCAGTATTCTTTCTTTGGGTGTAGCTGCTTCTGTCCATCATTGATCAATTGAAACTGAATTAGGTCTCTTTGTCAAAGAAATCCACTTCCATCAGAATACATCTTAATACAGTATCTTTGTTGAAGTATATAATGATCTCCTGGTTTTGCTCATTTCACTTAGCATCGGTTCATGTAAGTCTCTCCAAGCTTCTCTGTCTTCATCGTGCTGGTCATTTCTTACCAAACAATAATATTCCATAACATTCATATAGCACAATTTACCCAACCATTCTCCAATTGATGGGCATCCATTCATTTTCCAGTTTCTAGCCACTACAAACAGGGCTGCCACAAACATTTTGGCACATATGGGTCCCTTTCCCTTCTTTAGTATCTCCTAGGAGTATAAGCTCAGTAGTAGCACTGCTGGGTCAAAGGGTATGCACAGTTTGATAACTTTTTGGGCATAATTCCAGATTGCTCTCCAGAATGGTTGGATTCGTTCACAACTCCACCAACAATGTATCAGTGTCCCAGTTTTCCCACATCCCCTCCAACAATCATTGTTATTTTTTCCTATCATCTTAGCCAATCTGACAGGTGTGTAGTGATATCTCAGAGTTGTCTTAATTTGCATTTCTCTGATTAATAGTGATTTGGAACACTCTTTCATATGAGGGGTAATAGTTTCAATTTCATCATCTGAAAATTTTCTGTTCATATCCTATGACCATTTATCAATTGGAGAATGGCTTGGTTTCTTATAAATTAGAGTCAATTCTCTATATATTTTGGAAATAAGGCCTTTATCAGAACTTTTAACTGTGAAGATGTTTTCCCAGTTTGTTGCTTCCCTTCTAATCTTGTTTGCATTAGTTTTGTTTGTACAAAAGCTTTTTAATTTGATGTAATGAAAATTTTCTATTTTATGATCAATAATGGTCTCTAGTTCATCTTTGGTCACAAATTTCTTCCTCCTCCACAGGTCTGAGAGATAAAATATCCCATGTTCCTCTAATTTATTTATAATCTCGTTCTTTATGCCTAAATCATGGACCCATTTTGATTTTATCTTGGTATATGGTGTTAAGTGTGGGTCCATGCCTAATTTCTGCCATACTAATTTCCAGGTATTGCAGCAGTTTTTGTCAAATATTGAATTCTTAGCCCAAAAGTTAGGATCTTTGGGTTTCTCAAACACTAGATTACTATAGTTGACTATTCTGTCTTGTGAACCTAACCTGTTCCACTGATCAATGAATCTATTTCTTCGCCAATACCAAATGGTTTTGGTGACTGCTGCTTTATATATAGTTTTAGATCAGGTACAGCTAAACCACCTACATTTGATTTTTTTTCATTAATTCCCTTGAGATTCTCAACCTTTTATTATTCCATATGAATTTTTTTTTATTTTTCTAGATCATTAAAATATTTTTCTTGGAAGTCTTAATTTATGTACTAAACAAATAGATTAGTTTAGGGAGTATTGTCATCTTTATTATATTCGCTCAGCCTATCCAAGAGCACTTAATATTTTTCCAATTATTTAAGTCTGACTTTATTTGTGTGGAACGTTTTTGTAATTTTGCTCATATAATTCCTGACTTTCCTTTGGTAGATTGATTCCCAAATATTTTATGCTGTTGGCAGTTATTTTGAATGGAATTTCTCTTTGTATCTCTTGCTGTTGGATTTTGTTGGTGATGTAATAAAATGCTTAGGATTTAGGGGCATTTATTTTATATCCTGCAACTTTGCTAAAGTTATAAGTTATTTCTAATACTTTTGAGTAGAATCTCTGGGGTTCTCTAAGTATACCATCATATCATCTGCAAAGAGTGATAGTTTGGTTTCCTCATTGCCTAATCTTAATTCCTTTAATCTCTTTCTTGACTCTTATTGCCAAGGTTAGCATTTCTAATACAATATTTAATAATAATGGCAATAGTGGACAACCTTGCTTCACTCCAGATCTTACTGGGAAAGGTTCCAGTTGTTCCCCATTACACTGACAGTTTAAATATGCTCCCATTTTGAAAAAAGTCCATTTATTCCTATACTCTCAAGTGTTTTTATTAGGAATGGATGTTGGATTTATCAAATGCTTTTTCTGCATCTATTGAGATGCTCATATGGTTTTTGTTGTTCGGTTATTGATATAGTCAGTTATAATAATAGTTTTCCTAATATTGAACCAGCCCTGCATTCCTGGTATAAATCCTACTTGGTCATAGTGTATTATCCTGGGGATGATTTTCTGTAATATTTTTGCTAATATTTTATTTAAGATTTTAGCATCAATATTCATTAGGGAGATTGGGCTATAATTTTCTTTCTCTGTTTTCAGCCTACCTGGTTTAGGTATCAGTACTATGTCTGTGTTGTAAAAGGAGTTTGAAAGGACTCCTTCAATCCCTATTTTTTCAAATAGTTTATATAGCATTGGAGTTAATTGTTGTTTAAATGTTTGGTAGAATTCACTTGTAAATCCATCTGGTCCTGGGGGTTATTTCTTAGGGAGTTGGTTAATAGCTTGTTCTATTTCTTTTTCTAAGATGGGACTGTTTAGGATATTTACTTCTTCCTCTGTTAATTTGGGCGAGCTATATTTTTAAAGGTATTTTTCCATTTCCTTTAAGTTATCTTATTTATTGGCATAAAGTTGGGCAAAGTAATTCCTAATTATTGCTCTAATTTCCTCTTCATTAATGGCAAGTTCTCCCTTTTCATTTTTAAGATTACCAATTTGATTTTCCTCTTTCCTTTTTTAAGTCAGATCTATAAGGGTTTGTCTATTTTATGTTGTTTTTTTCATAGAACCAACTCTTAGTTTTATTAATTAATTCAATAGCTTTTTTTTTTACTTTCAATTTTATTGTTCTCTCCTTTTATTTCTAGAATTTCAAGGTTAGTGTTTGACTGGGAATTTTTAATTTGTTCCTTTTCTAGCATTTATTGTTGTAAGCCCAATTCATTGACCTTCTCTTTCTCTATTTTATGTAAGTAGGCCTCTAGAGATATGAAATTTCCCCTTACTACCACTTTGGCTGCATCCCACACATTTTGGTATGATGTCTCATTGTCGTTCTCTTGGGTGAAGGTATTAATTATGTCTATGATTTGTTGTTTCACCCAATCATTCTTTAGTATGAGATTATTTAGTTTCCAATAATTTTTTGGTCTACTTCCCCTGGCTTTTTGTTGAGTGTAATTTTTATTGCATCGTGGTCTGAAAAGGATGCATTTACTATTTCTGCCTTACTGCATTTGAGTTTGAGGTTTTTATGTCCTAATATACGGTCTATTTTTGTATAGGTTCCATGAACTGCTGAAAAGAAAGTGTATTCCTTTCTGTCTCCATTTCGTTTTCTCCAGAGATCTATCCTATCTAACTTTTCTAGTATTCTATTTACCTCTTTGACTTCTTTCTTATTTATTTTGTGGTTTGATTTATCTAATTCTGCAAGTGCAAGGTTGAGATCTCCCACTATTTTAGTTTTGCTGTCTATTTCTTCTTGCAGCTCTCTTAATTTCTCTTTTAAGAATTTAGATGCTGCACCACTATTGATATTGCTTCATTATCTATGCTACCCTTTAGCAAGATATATTGCCCTTCCTTATCTGTTTTAATTAGATCAATTTTTGCTTTTTCTTGATCTGAGATCAGGATGGCTATCCCTGCTTTTTTGACTTCACCTGAAGCATAGTATATTTTGCTCCAACCTTTTATCTTTTCTCTGAATGTATCTCCCTGCTTCAGGTGTGTTTCCTATAAACAACATATTGTAGGATTCTGGATTTTAATCCATTCTGCTAACTGCTTCCTCTTTATGGGGGAGTTTACCCCATTCACACTTATGGTTAAAATTACCAATTCTTTATTACTTGCCATCTTGTTAACCCCTCTTTATGCTTTTCTCCCTTCTTTCCCCCTTTACTTTAAACATACTTTAAAGAAGTATGTTGAGCATGCTTAGAGAAAAATACAACATACTTAGAGAAAAAATCATTTTTCTCTAAGCATGCTCAACATACTTCTTTAAAGTATAACAAATGTTATATTTTAATTTTTATATAGGCAACTTTCTGACATTCCCCTTAAAGTAAACTCTTTATTCATGAAGTTAGAAAACAATTATTTGACTAATTATAATATCCACTAATGTATCATATAAAACATGTTCAATGACCTAAAATTACCTAGTCTTTTCATGAAAAAATTAAATGCTGAGAATTCTATCTTTGAATAAGAGGGAAAAAAAGCTTTTGTTACCATAGTGAATATATATAAATAAGGGATTTAAACTCTTAGCCTCCCTCCAGACCTCACCTTCACTAATGATCTTTGGTCTGCTACAATCCACGTGCTTTCATACTTTCAACCAAGGTTCACTTGGAGATATTGTGAGTGAGATAAAATTCAAAACCTGAAGCATAAATACTCCATAATCTGTACCGTTAAGTGATGCTCCATCTTGATTCTATTAATCACTCTAAAGGAATCAGAAAATAATAAATCCCTGTGAAGAATATTCAGCCATAATTTTCAATTTAATCTGCATTGTTAAAATTCTTTCCACAATTTTCTTAAATCTAGAGAATTAGCAAAATGACAAAGTGAGCTTTAAATTGTCGCCTTTGCTAATTTTTAAGGTATAAATTCCCACAAACAAAATGTTGAAAATTAACTCTTATGAGCTGGTAAGATCTAGTGCCAGCATATCCTTGATATCTGAAGCCAAAACCTTAAAGCAATGAGAAGGTACATAATTTCATAATAAGCAGCAGCATAATAAACTGTTACAAATGAAAACAACAGATTAAAAGAAAACTATTAGAAATGTAATAAAACTAGAAAGGATTAATACCCATTTTATTATATATCACATCCTCTTATGGAGACTCTATGACTGTCAGACTTTCTGTCCCATGAATCAATTGGAAAGCATACTCTGTGAAAGAAGTGTAATGACTTAATCAGAAGATATGCATGACTATGCTGCTTTAATTTTCAGTTATTGTGACTGTACTAAAATTTTAATAAAAAAATTCAACATAACAAAATTAAAGTCTTTAATTTGAGCAAGTGGGTAGTTGTATCTCCAGAAGTCACATATTGAGTGTTTAGATAACTGAAGAGGGAAGTGGGAATAGTATTTATGTAGGATATTAAGTCAGTAGAAATAGAAAACAACTATACTAGTGGGGGATCTCAACCTTGCTCTCTCAGAATGACATAAATTAAAACACAAAATAAAAAGAAGCAAATTAAGAAGATAAATAGAATTTTATAAAAGTTTGATATGATGTATTTTTGGAGAAAATTGAATGGAGACAGAAAGGAATACCCTTTTTTTTTTTCTTGGCAGTACATGGAACCTACATAAAAACTCACTATGTAGTAGGGCAAAAATACCTCACAATCAAATGCAGAAAGGCAGAAATATTAAATGCATCTTCTTTTAGATCATGATGCTATAAAATTTACATGTAATAAAGGGCCAGAGAAAAAATAGACCAAAACTTAAGTGGAAACTAATCTATTCATAAGAATGAGTGGGTGAAACAACAAACCTGAGAAACAAGCAGTAATTTCATCCAAGAGAATGACAATAATGAGACAACACACCAAAATTTATGAGATGAAACCAAAGCATTTTGTAGGATAATTTTATATTTCTAGAGGATTACTTGAATAAAATTAAGAAAGAGGAAATTAATGAAATGGACTTGCAAATAAAAAAGCTAGAATAAGAATAAATTTAAAATTCCCAATTAAATACCAAATTTTAAATTCTAAAAGTAAAAGGGAAGATTAGGAAAACTATTTAATTAAAAAACAAAATTAGGAGTTGGCTTTATGAAAAAAACAACAAAATAGATAAAACTCTGGTTAATTTGACCAGAAAAAAAAGAAACAAACCAAATTATATCACAAACAGCATCAAAATCAGTTTTAATCTGCATCAAAAAGGAAAAGGATTAATTTACCTTCAATGAAAAAGAAATTAAAGCAATAATTAGGAGCTATTTTGCCTAAGTGTATGTCAGCCAATCTGATAATCTGATTGAAATGGATGAATATTTATCAAAATAAAAAGTTTTGCTATTAAGAGAAAAGGATAAAATTGCTTGGATAGCCTCATTTTAGAAACAGAAATTGAACAAGACATCAACAAATTCTCTACCAAAAAATCTTCAGGACCAAATAAATTTACAAGTTATTTTTTCCAAATATCTAAAGACCATTTAATTCCAATACTATGTAAACTATTTGGAAAAAACAGATAATGAGAGTTCTGTCAAATTCCTTCTATGACACAAATATGGTATTGATATCTAAACCGGGAAGAACCAAAACAGAAAGAAAATTACAGAGCAATTTCCCTAATGAATATTGATGCAAAAATGTTAAATAAAATATTATCAAAAGCAATACAGCAACTTAACAACAAAAACAACATTATGACCAAGTGGGATTTATACCAAGAACCTGGGGTTGATTCAATATCAGGAAAACTATTGGCATAATTGACCATATCAGTTATAAAACTAAATAAAATCATATGATAATTTCAACAAATATAGAAAAAAAATCTTTTGACAAAATAACCCATTCCTATTAAGAACACAACAGAGTATAAGAATAAGTGGATTTTTTTTAAATAGGTGGCAATTATCTGAAACCATCAGCAGACATTATTTGTAATGGAGAGATGCTGGATGCATTACCAATAAGATCATAGGTGAAAGCAGTTATCATCACTTTTGTCCAATATTATACTATGTTTACTTTAGCAATAAGGAAAATAAGTTGGAAGAATTAGAATAGGTAATGAGGAGGAAAAAAATTATCACTCTTTGCAGGTGATAAAATGGTATACTTAGACAATCCTAGAAAATAATGCAAAAATTTATTTGAAACAATTAACAGCTTTAGCAAAATTGGAAGATATACAATAAGCCCATAGAAATCATTAGCATTTTTACATATTACTGACAAAGTCCAAAAGCAAGATATAGAATGATAAATTTTATTTAAAATAACTGTGAATAGAATAAAATGTTTGTTTGAGTGTTTACCTGCCAAGACAAATCCAGGAACCATGTGAACAAAATTACAAAACACTTCTCCCACAAATAAAGTCTATTCAAAACAATTGGATAAATATCATTTGCTCATAAGTGGGCTGAACTAATATAATAAAATGACAATTCTATATAAATTGGTCTAGTTGGTCAATGCCATACTAATCAAAATGCCAAAAAAATATTTATAAACCTAGAAAAAATAATAACAAAATTCATTTGGAACAACAAAAGATCACTAATATCAAGGGAATTAAGAAAAAACTAAATAAAAAAGGATGGTTCTCTAGCAGTACCAGACCTAAAACTTTATTATAAAACAACACTCACCACAGCCATTTGGTACTGACTAGAAATAGTATGATGGAACAGTGGAAAAGATTAGATACATGTGATACAATGATCAGTAACTATCTAGAATTTGATAAACCCCCAAAATTTCAGCTTCTGGAATAAGAATTCAGTATTTCACAAACATTGCTTGGAAAACTGGAAAATAATATGATCAGAGACTCAGCATATAGCTATATCTCACACTCCATACCAAAATAAGTCAAAATGGCTACATGATTTAGGCATAAAGGGATGCCATAAGCAAATCTGGAAAGAAAGGGAGAGTTTACCTATCAGATCTTCAGAAAAGGCAGGAATTTATGACTAAAGAAACTAGGGAATATTAAAAAATGCAAAACTAGCAACTTGATTACATTCAATTAATATCTTCTGCACAAACAAAACAACACAAAAAAATTTAAAAGGAAGTACAACACTAAGGGAAAAAATTACAGCACATGTTTCTGATAAAGACCTCATTTCTAAAATATAAAAAGAACTGTGTCGAATTTATAAGAATACAAGTCATTCCCCAATTGATAAATGATCAGGTGTTATGAACAGACAATTCTCAGATGTCACATGAAAAGATATCTTAAATCATCTATTGATTAGAGAAGTGCAAATCAAAATTACTCTGAAGTACCACCTCATACCTCTCAGACTGCCTAAGATGACAGGGAAATATAGTGATAAATGTTGGATGAGATGTGGGAAAACTGGGGTACTAATGCATTGTTGATGGATTTGTGAAATCATTCAGCCATTCTGGAAAGCTATTTGGAACTATGCCCAAAGGGTTATAAAATTGTGCATATCTTTTGAACCAGCAGTACAACTGGATAAAAGGGCCCACATTTGCAAAAAAAATGTTTGTAGCAGCTTTTTTTTTTTTTTATTGTGGCAAAGAATTACAAAATGAGTAGGTGCCCATCATTTGGGGGAATGGATTAATAAATCATTGCATATGAAATAAATTAGAACAATATGTAAAGGTCTCTGACACTGTGACTGTATTTTAATGGACTAATATTACTATTAGACCTGTATATCAAAGAAAATTTTAAAAATAATGAAAAGGATTTCTATGTATATAAGTTTCTTAACTGCTTTTTCTGGTGACAAAGTACTGGAAATTAAGGTGACGCCAATCAATTGGGACTGAGTGAACAAGTTGTTATTCATAATTGTGAAAAAGAAATTATTGTGCTATAAGAAATGATGAGGGATGTAGTTCAGAAGAAGCAAAAGCCAAAACAAAATGAAACCTGAGAAGATTTATATCAAAAAGAAAAGTGATATAAGCAGAAACAGAGAAAAAATTGTACATGATAACAGTAATATAATTAATTACTTTAAAAGATTCAATTACTTAAGAAAATTGCAAAGGAGGTATCATTTGAAAAAAATTCTGTGCATCTCCAGAGAGAGAACTGACGTAATCTGAGTGCAAGTTGAAGCATACTTTTTCACCTATTTTTCTTAATTTTTTTTTTCAAAATGGATAATGTGGAAATAAGTTTTTGGACTTTCCATGTATCACTGATATTTTCCTTGCATGGATGTCCTGATCCAACATCGAGGTTGTAAACCCTATTTTTGATATGGGCTCTCAAATAGGATTGCGCTGTTATCCCTGGGGTAACTTGTTCCGTTGATCAAAATATGGGTCAATTACTGGTAATATTACACTTAGATTTGTTAATCTGGGTTATATTCATTCGGAGGTTGTTTTATGCTCCGAGGTCACCCCAACCAAAGACTATAACTCAGGGGTTATACATATTGTTCCAATAGGTTAAATACTGGTATTTGTTGAGTTATACGACTTAAGCTCCACAGGGTCTTCTCGTCTTGTATAATTATTCCCGCCTCTGCACGGGAAGGTCAATTTCACTGATTAGGAATAAGAGACAGTTGAACCCTCGTGGTGCCATTCATACTAGTCTCCAATTAAGAGACAAGTGATTATGCTACCTTTGCACGGTCAGGATACCGCGGCCGTTAAAGTCATAACTCACCGGGCAGGCAATGCCTCTAATACTGGTAAATGCTAGAGGTGATGTTTTTGGTAAACAGGCGGGGTT
Organism: Sarcophilus harrisii; assembly: GCF_902635505.1. Taxonomy (NCBI): domain Eukaryota; kingdom Metazoa; phylum Chordata; class Mammalia; order Dasyuromorphia; family Dasyuridae; genus Sarcophilus; species Sarcophilus harrisii. Next base: position 128,938,200 of record NC_045428.1, on the reverse strand, counting down.
CATATTTGCCGAGTTCCTTTTATTCCTTTTAATCTTTCCTTTACATGCACACCTGGGTTGGGTTAACAAAATATATAATAAGGTACTAGTATATAGTTATAATTATTTGTTTGGTTAAGTGTAAGCGGTTGTTCCGATCTGTATATATGCTTGTGCAAGGAGAATATATTCAGGTTACTCATATTAGCATTATATCTTCTAAATAAATATAGAATTGTCCAATATAAGATTAGGGATTTTGATTAATTATAGGTATTAAGTATTAAATAAGTTTGAGCTTTAACGCTTTCTTAATTGATGGCTGCTCTTAGGCCTACGATGTTTTGTGTTAGTTTCATTATCCTCTAGAAAAGTTTGTCTACATATCAAAAGAGTTGTCCCTCTTTTGAGTAACATTTAAATTTAAATAATGTCTATAGGTACTTAGGTTAAATTTAAAGTTGAACTTAAATTCATTTTTTGGACAACCAGCTATCATTAAGTTCGATAGGCTTTTCACCTCTATTGTAAAATCATCTCACTGTTTTGCTACACAGACGAGTTCGTTCTGTCAACTGTTCTACAATAGCTCACTTAATTTCGGGAAGACGGGCTTTAATTCGTTTTGTCCGGTTTGACTGGCTAAATCATTATGCAAAAGGTAGAAGGTGAAGTCTTTGCTTTTTATTGCTTACAGGATGAAATCTTTCAACGTTCCCTCACGGTACTCTCTCTATTGTGCCTGGGTGTTTGTCTGTTCTATCACCTATACTAGGGCTAATAAATGTTTTGTGGGTGCAAAAAATAGTTTAATATACTGTTTCTAGGACTAGATCTAGCTCAAAATGGTCAGGATTAGCTGAAATCTTTTAGGTGTAAGCTAAATGCTTTAATTAAGCTACATTTTGATTGTCCAAGTACACTTTCCAGTACACTTACCATGTTACGACTTTTCTCCTCTTTTTGACGTATTCTAATTAGGTATTAAAGGTTACTATATCGAGGAGGGTGACGGGCGGTGTGTACGCACCCTATTGCCTATTTCAATTAAGCTCTCTATTCTTAATTTACTACTAAATCCTCCTTCATGTCTTTATTTCAGTAGACAATCCGTTATGTTCTAGTATAGAAAATGTAGCCCATTACTTCCCCCTTCATATGCTACACCTTGACCTAACGTTTTTATGGTTTGATGATTTTGCTCACTTTGGGGCCCTATTGGGGTGAGCTGACGATGGCGGTATATAGACTGTTGAGCGAGAAGGGGTGAGGTGTATCGGGGTTTATCGATTATAGAACAGGCTCCTCTAGGAGGGTCTAGGGCACCGCCAAGTCCTTTGAGTTTTAAGCAGTTGCTAGTAGTTCTCTGGCGAGTAATTTTGTTGTTTAATTACCCGGGTTTACGGCTAAGCATAGTGGGGTCTCTAATCCCAGTTTGTACCTTAGCTTTAGTGTCTTCAACATTGGTAAAGTCACGTAAGTTGCGTATTTTAATATCAACTAGGGCATATTACAGCATAGTTGAGTTTTAACTTTGTTTGGTTATATGCTTAAACACCCTTTACGCCATTTTTCTGTTAATTTGGGTTAATCGTATGACCGCGGTGGCTGGCACGAGATTTACCAACCCTTGTTTATTATGATTTAGTCAAACTTTCGTTTATAGCTCAGTGTTAGTCACTGCTGTAACCTGTGGGGGTGTGGTTGAACAAGGTGTCATGGGCTGCTTGTTTGAGTGTGCCTGATACCAGCTCCTTTATACTCTAATAAAGTTAAAAGGGCATATTCACTGGGTTGCGGAAACTTGCATGTGTAGGTCTAATAAAAATTAACAGTAAGGCCAGGACCAAACCTCTGTGCTTGTGGAACTGATTAAAGTCCATCTAAGCATTTTCAGTGCTTTGCTTTGCGTTAAGCTACACAAACAGTATATTATGAATTTCAAAATTTATCAAAAATTTTGAAAATTTTATGTTTGTATACTATGTCAGTATTAAATTTATTTTAATTTTTTTTGTTTTTTTTCCATAAAATTTTGAATTTGGGTTGGAAAGCGGTGTGTGTTTGATTAATAGAATGTTGGGGTATTTGTTATAGTGTTCTATAGCAGTAGAAGTTTAACAGTAAGTAGCGGTATATTGGCCTTAGTTAGGCCTAGTTGTTACTTACATGTATTTTAAAGCCTATTTCTCCGAGGTATTCAATTACCATACTAAAGGCCTATCATCTGGTTTTGGGATTTGACAGAAGCGATAAAATTTAGTAAGGGGGGTAGGGGGGTTTAGTGGTAAGAAACTTTTATAGGTGTTATTTATATTTGTTATTATTTTAAACACGCACGCACACACATACACGTACACACACATACACATACACATACACGTACGCACACATATACACACATATACACACATACACATACACATACACATACACACACATACACACACACGCCCACTCCTATAAGACGCTCTTGGTTATATTGTCTAGTCGAAAGTGAAATATTGCGGGGGGGGGGAATATAAACTCATGTCTAGTAAGGTTTATTAATATAATAATATGTCTATCGATCATTGATTATATGTGTAAATTAATTGATATCTATTATATATCTTAATATCTAAACAATATATATCTATCTTGCTTTTAATTAATTCAATGTTTAATCATCATTCATATATCTGCACCATGATGGAAATAAACGCATGTCCAAAAAGAGTCCTCAGTTGATGTCCGTTTAAAATGTCGTTGGCCTTGTTATGTAAGTCTGCACTTTTAATGGTGTCCCCCAGGCTCCCGCCCTGCTGATAAACCACCCCCAAATTAAAAACTACCTAATGCCATAACGATCACTGGAGATGCCGTGATATGAGGCCAAACAGCATTGTTACCATCACAAATGCCTCAAGGAAAAGCATGGTTGAGCTGAAATAGGAACGAATGGGCCTGAAGTAGCAGCCAGTAGCCAGTTGTAGGAAAGAAGGTTCATCCACAAGTTATGGGTTTGCTCTGAAGGATGTTATATCTTCAGATGGCGGGTTGCTGATCTCTGGTGAGTGGAGAGGGTAACCATAATGGTGATGATCTGCTAGAGGAAATAGCTTTATTGATCTCGGTCCATGGAGTTAATGTCTATGTACGCCAACATTATATGTCTTATGTAATATATACATATTATGTATTATGTACTATTATGATTTATATTAGTAAAAGATATGAATGTATTAATTAATTATTAGCAATACATTATATTAATGTATTTAGTAATATATGATCATTATCTCTCAATGGAAAGAAAAAGCAAAAAGGAGGGACAGAATTTTTAATTCAAACTTTTTAAAATGAGTGTTAAAATAAGTGAGGTTTAATTATTTTTAAAATTCAACAGATAAAAGGGAGAGAAGAACAAAAGAAATCGCATGAATAAAGATACAAAGAGAAGAGAGAAAATGACTTTTCTGGGAGAAATTGAGTAGACCAGTTTCATCATTCTGTAGAATGCAAAGTGAAATAAGACTGGATATGTAGATGTTGAAGTCACCTATATAATTGCTGTAGGTTAAAACCATAAAAGTAACTGAATTTCCTTCCATCTTTTTCTTCTGTATTTTCAATCTCTATTAGCCAGATGTTACAGATAGCTAGGTTACACATTGAATAGATTGTTGGCTCTGGAGTCAAGAGGAGACAAGCTATATAACTGTGGAAAAGCCATTTAAACTGTGCCTGCTTTGGTTTCTTCAACTGCAAAATGCCAATGATAATGGTATCTATCTCCCAGGGTTGTTGGAAGGATAAATAAGATAATATTTATAAGATCCTTATTAATTTGTAGTATTCAAACTATTTTTGAACCTTAAAGAGTTATTACTATCTTTCTTCCTATCATTTACTCCATGGAGTTTGGATAGAAATTGTCCTGTCAGAAATCAGTACTCTACTATTTTTCATTCATAATTTAATATTCAATGGATTATTGTGCATGTAAATAAAATGATTTTTAAAAATAATGACATACAGCTACTAGAATATGAACCTGTCTGAAATCCTTTAGAATTCAGATCTTTCTGACTTCACTTTATCCTCTGTTCAGTCTACCTGTTCCTAATTAAATTTTCTACCTTTATTTCTTCCAATTTGTTCAGAAATGCATTCTGATCCACAAGATAAATAGACTTACTCCAAGCATCTTAGTTATAAAAAGAAAACAAAATAATAATTGTTTAAAGGCCTATAATCTCTCAAATATGGAGAAAAGACAATAGTATCAAAAAAAAAACAAACAAAAACAAAAAGACAATAGTATCTTTGAATTTGACAATCAAAAGATTTGTATTTCATGATGTTGGCAAAAAAGTTATTTGGCTAGTCAGTATTATGTAATATTTTAGTATAATTAAACCTTATTTTATTTCAAATAATTACATGAAATTTTGAAGTCAACGTATTGAACAGAAAACTATTTTCAAAATCAGGAGCTACTAGGTCATACTCCTGAAAGATATTAGATATATAAACCAGGAAAAGTCCTTTAACCTCTCATTTCTCAAAGGAAACTCTCTACAATCACAAACTGCAGAACTATTGCAAATATATAGTGGTAGCAGGTGTTCCATCACCCTGACTTCTCTAAGCTAAAGAAGTCACAAATCTAAACTGCTTCCCCCCAAAAGTAGAAAAAATACTGCTTTAACCCATTTTATTCCTTGTGTTTTTTTTTCTTTCTCTCATTGATATACATACCACAAAACAAATTTAATTGAAATTACTCCTTTTTGTTGTGACATGTCCTTTCTTGGGAGTTTACCTCGATTTTATTTAACTCAAATTTATTGATATATTGATATATTTTAAAAATACATATATTTTGATTAGTCCAGTTCACAATAGCTGTGAATAATTGTCAAGTAATATTATATTTCTAAGTTTCTTGTAGTTTATGCATGCTATATAATCATTTTCTGTGGACTGAATCCACCAGTATACCAAACAGAAATATTCACATGCTTAAAATCATGTTGCATTATATCTTAAAGTTATAATCTAATAGTTGTCTTTTAGCAATAATATTTTCAGTATTTTTCATATGATCTTCTATCTTTGAGGATATGCATTGCAATAGAGAAGAAAATGTTCTGTTAAAAAATCAATTATTTACTTATTCCTTAGAGCTGTAAAAATAAATAAAAAAATCAGGAGAAATTAAGGAGAAAAATGATAGGTCACCATCTAGGACAAACACTATAATGAATAAAATATTCATTTTAATTGCTAGTAGGCTGAAAATCAAATGAAATTTGAATCAGTACTATTAAAATAAATATTTAAAGTGTGTCTTTGTTGTTTTGTTGCTAAGGTAGTTTGTGATTACATAAAACAACATGGAATTTGCTATAATTAAATTTCATCCAATTTCCCCAAACTATCAATATATATTTTTTAGTTAAAAGCAAATTGCAATACTAGCAGAAAGTAGTGAATAAATTGACTTGTCTGTGATGAACAGGTTGTTGCTTAGTATTTAATCTTAATAAGAAAAATAATTTAATTATGAATTTTGTTACAAGCGATAATTCTCCCTCTTTTTCAATAGAATTGTTCCTCTCCCATCTATATATAGCATTTTATGCATCCCTCAAAATAAGAGTTTCTTATAAAATTGAGTCTTTTAATAATTACTATATATTATATCTATATGAAACCCTCAAAATAAAGTTGTGCATCTTCTAGTTATTTTATCTTAATAGGTTCTGTCATAATTTCCAAATTGACACTTTTAATTTCTAAGCCTGATTTTGTCACATTTTCAAACAGAAACAGTTGAAGATGATCAGCTCCAAATTTTAGAAATCCTAATAGCTAATATTCTATCAAAATATGATTCTAAGAGGGGGGAAATCAAGATGGCAAAGAAAAGACAGGGATTTGCTTGAGCTCTTCTTGCTTTGAGTTTCCCTCAGAGGAAAAAAAAAATTAAATTGTCTCAATAGATTTTGGAAGACAGAATTCACAAAAAGATAGTGAAAAAACTTTGCAGCCTAAGATAACACAGGACTTGAAAAAAGGTTTGTTTCATTTGAAAAAAAGGGGAGCATCATAGTGCAGGCTCATTGAAGGCAAATCAACAGGAGCTAATCACAGAACAGAAAAGCAACTGAGGACTCTCAGTCCTGGATCAGCAGACTAGCTGGGAGGCCTCCAGCAAAATGCAGAAGGCAAATTGCCAGCCTTGGAACTGTGGCATAACAGGCAAGATTAGGCGGGGGCACTCCAGCACAGTGGATAAGCCACAAGCACTTCAGGACCAAGCACCAAAAGCCAATGACTAGATCTCTGACCTCCAACACAAGAAGATTGGGACAATGCCTCCTGTGCTCCAGCAAGTTCAACTTTAGTAGTCATGCAATAAGCTAAAATAAAACCATAGAAGGTTACTGTTGTAACACAGAAGATGAAAACAGAAACTTAGAAAAGGATAGAAATGGCAAAATGCTTACACACAAAGCATCAAAGAAGAATATTAAGTGGTGTCAAGCTTAAAAAAAATTATTGGAAGAACAAAAGCAGTATTCTAAAAAAACAAGTTGGAAAGATAGAAGAAAATTAGGGGAAAAGAAATGAGAGTTATGCAGGAAAGTTGAAAAAAAAAAGACTCAAGAGCTTGAAAAAGAAAGCACAAAAATTAATTGAAGAAAACAACTTAAAAAATAGAATTGATCAAATTAAAAAAAAAAAAAAACTCTGTGAAAGAAAACAACTCTTTTCAAAGTAGAATTGGCCAAGTAGGAAAGGAGGCAAACAAACTAATTGAAGAAAATAATTGGTTAAAAATTAGAATTTTATAAGTGGAAGCCAATGGCTTTATGAGATATCAGCAATCAAAAAACTGAAAAGAATGGAAAAAAATGGAAGAAAATATAAAATACCGCATTGGAAAATAACTGACTTGGAAAATGTTTCAGGAGGAAGAATTTAAGTTTTATTATGCTACCTGAAAATCATGATGAGAGAGAGATACTGGGTAATATCTTTTAAGAAATTATCAAAGAAAATTACTTCAATATCTTAGCTCTAGAGTGTAAATAAAAATCAAATGGCACCATCAATCAACTCTTTAAAAAATCCCAAAAAGAAAATTCCCAGAAACATTATAGCCAAATTCTAGACCTCCATAGTTAATGAGAAAATATTGCAAGTATCCAGAAAGACAATTCAAATATCATGGAAGCTCAGTCAGGATCATGCACAATTTAGTTGCTTTGACATTGTAGCAGATTTGGAATATGATAATCTAAAATACAAAGTAGCTATGATTACATTTAAGAATAATCTACTCGGCCAAGCTGAGCATAGTCCTCCAAGGGAAAATTGATATTTAATTAAATAAAGAATATTCAAGCATTTCTGATGCAAAAACTAGTATTCATTTTTTTAAATGACACAAACATAAGTTCCAAAAGAACTATGAAAAGACATAAATGAGTCACCAGGAGGCTCAAAAAAGTTTGACTGATTTACATTTCTAAATCAGAAAATTATATATATATATATATATATATATATATATATATATATATATATAAAACTCCTAATGACTTTAACATTATTAAGAGACTACATAGAAAAAGTAGATGTATATAAGGCAACTATGTTGAGATGATCTCTTAAAAAAATGAAAAGTTGAGAAAAGTATGAACTTCAAGAACAGGAAAGGGAAAGTAAAAAGGAGGAAAATGCTTCCCATGAAAGATGAAAACAGGGTGAAAAAATTATAACAGCTATATGTGCCTATATGTGAATACATGCCTACATGTATGAGTATATATGTATAGATTGATCTATATGTACATAATATATATGTATGTATGCATATACATGTGATCATGCACATACCTACACAATAAATTGGGCATAGATGTCTCTTATCCAAAGGTAAATAACTGGAGAAAGGAATTAGAGATATTGAGGCTGGGGAAATTAAGAGCTTGGGAGAAACAAAAACTTTTGAGGAGGGATAAGGTTAAATGATATAGAAAAAAGATAAGCAAAAGAATGCAGAATTGAGGCAAATACACAGTAATCATACCTGAATGTGAATGAAATGAGTTAAGCAATAAAATAGAAGTTGGTAACAAAATGGATTAGAATACTGACTCCAATGTTACATTGTTTTCTAGAGACACAGTTGAAACAGCCACACATAAACTTAAAACAAAAAACAGGAGCCAAAATATAAATAAATAAATAAGTTGATAAGGCAACAAACAAAGAAACAAATAAATAAATAACATCAGAGTTAGCAATCATAATCTCAAACAAAGCAAAAGCAAAAATAAACTTAAGTAAAAGAAATAAAAAAGGAAACTAAATTTTTCTAAAAGATAGCAAAGACTATGAAGTTACATATAAAAGCTTTAAAGGCAAACTTTTATGGTAAAGGCCTCATTTTTCAAATATTTTCAAATATATTACCTATGTTCATGTAACAATGTTCTACATCTCTAATGATTAGAGAAATACAATTAAAATAACTCAGAAGTACTATATGACACCAATAAAAAATCACACATTTTATTTTTTTTAATTTATTTTTTTTATTATAATAACTTTTTTATGACAGAACCCATGCCAGGGTAATTTTTTACAATATTATCCCTTGCACTCACTTCTGTTACGATTTTTCCCCTCTCTCCCTCCACCCCCACCCCTAGATGGTAAGCAGTCCTATATATGTTAAATATGTCGCAGTATATCCTAGATACAATATATGTGGGCAGAACCAAACAGTTCTCTTGTTGCACAGGGAGAATTGGATTCAGAAGGTAAAAAGAACCTGGGAAGAAAAACAAAAATGCAAACAGTTTAGATTCATTTCCCAGTGTTCTTTCTTTGGGTGTAGCTGCTTCTGTCCATCATTGATCAACTGAAACTGAATTAGGTCTCCTTGTCAAAGAAATCTACTTCCATCAGAATACATCTTCATACAGTATCTTTGTTGAAGTATATAATGATCTCCTGGTTCTGCTCATTTCACTTAGCATTAGTTCATGTAAGTCTCTCCAAGCCTCTCTGTATTCATCCTGCTGGTCATTTCTTATAGAACAATAATATTCCATAACATTCATATACCACAATTTGCCCAAGCATTCTCCAGTTGATGGGCATCCATTCATTTTCCAGTTTCTAGCCACTACAAACAGGGCTGCCACAAACATTTTAGCACATACAGATCCCTTTCCCTTCTTTAGTATCTCTTTAGGGTATAAGCCTAGTAGTAGCACTGCTAGGTCAAAGGGTATGCACAGTTTGATAAGTTTTTGGGCATAATTCCAGATAATCACACATGTTTTACTGAATGAAGAAAAATAGGTCAACAAATAAACTCTTCTTTATTTGTGAACTGTTCTGTTCATTCTTTAGAACAATTTGGAATTATGTTCAAAATATTTTAAAACTGTGTATACCTTTAACCCAGCAAGACAACCAATAGTTCTATGTCCCAGAAGGATTTTCAAAAATGCAAAACAAAATCTCTAATGTTCCAAAATATTTATGGTAGTTCTTTTTTATGGTGACAAGGATTTGAAAATTGAAGAGTTGCTCAATAATTGGAAAATAGTTGAAAAAGTTGTGGCATGTGATTGTTGTAATGGGCCAGAACTCTGTACTTGAAATAAAGATTCTTACAAGTTATTAAGTCAGTGAAATTGATAAGACAATAGTTATCTAGTTTAGCATGGTGATTAACAGTTGTCTAGTTCAGTATGATTGATTTAATCTTACAACAAATAATGATTCCCTAGTGATCATGATTGGTTTATACTCAGTATACTTCATATTAAGTAGGACAAACTCAGCCAGAGAGATTCAATTCATCTCTCACCTTTGTGGTGGCTGGAGGCTGGAACACAAGCTCTTGGACTGAGGCAGACTTCAAGACTGAGACCATCATGATGCTCCTCCTGTCTTCCCCACAGAAACCAAGACACATTCCAGTGGATCTCAAAAAGCTAGCCTGGGCCACAGGCAAGGAAAGTAGACTGTGAAGTAGATAGTAAAGAAGTTGGAATTTAAAACCTAGCTGTTTTTGTGGTGATTACTCAACTGAAACGAAGACTTGTCTAAGACCTCCAGAAAACCAACTGAAACACTGCAAATTGTGATAAAGTAATATTGTCCTTTAGGAATCCATGGTGTAGATGTTTTCAGGAAAAATCCATGACAACACATATATTAGTTGATTCTAAATGATTTAGAAAAAACAAGAAGTCGCTATACACAGTAACAACATTGTGGCAATGATAATCAACTGTGTAAGACACTTGGTTACTCTGATCAAAAAAATGCTGAAATTGCAAAAAGAGTCATGAAAAATGTTGTGTGCCTTCAGAAGAGCACTGATGAACTCTGAATGAAAATTCAAGTATAATTTTCTTATTTTCTTCATTTTTATTGCTTTTTATTATATGGCTAATGTGGAGATATATTTTGCATTATGTCACATGATAACATTTTATTATTTAGACATATCCATGGATGGGTTGGGACTAGAGAAAGGGAAGAAGAGTATTTGGTGCTGAAAATTTTTAAAAATAATGTTTAAAAGAAATATTTTTAAAGTAGAACTAATGATTGTCTGATTTTAAGTTATTTTGGGGGACATTATTGTTATACTGGTAAGCCAATTAAATGTCACAGATAGATAAAGCTTAGATTTCTATTTTTTTTTTTTTTTTAGCCATTTTTTTTTTTTTTAAATTTAATAGCCTTTTATTTACAGGATATATACATGGGTAACTTTACAGCATTAACAATTGCCAAACCTCTTGTTCAATTTTCACCTCTTCCCCCACCCCCCCCTAAATGGCAGGATGACCAGTAGATGTTAAATATATTAAAATATAACTTAGATACATAATAAGTATACATGACCAAAACATTACTTTGCTGTACAAAAAGAATCAGACTCTGAATTATTGTACAATTAGCTTGTGAAGAAAATAAAAAATGCAGGTGTGCATAAATATAGGGATTGGGAATTCAATGTAATGGTTTTAGTCATCTCCCAGAGTTCTTTTTCTGGGTATAGCTGGTTCAGTTCATTACTGCTCCATTAGAAATGATTTGGTTGATCTTGTTGCTGAGGATGGCCTGATCCATCAGAACTGGTCATCATCTAGTATTGTTGTTGAAGTATATAATGATCTCCTGGTCCTGCTCATTTCACTCAGCATCAGTTCGTTAAGTCTCTCAGGCCTTTCTAGAAATCATCCTGTTGGTCATTTCTTACAGAACAGTAATATTCCATAATTTTCATATACCACAATTTATTCAGCCATTCTCCAACTGATGGACATCCATTCAGTTTCAGTTTCTAACCACTACAAAAGGGTGCCACAAACATTCGTGCACATAGGTCCCTTTCCCTTCTTTATAATCTCTTTGGGATATAATCCCAGTAGTAACACTATGGATCAAAGGGTATGCACAGTTTGATAACTTTTTGAGCATAGTTCCAAACTACTCTCCAAAATGGTTGGATTCGTTCACAACTCCACCAACAATGAATCAATGTCCCAGTTTTCCCACATCCCCTCCAACAATCATCATTATTTTTCCTGTCATCTTAGCCAATCTGACAGGTGTGTAGTGGTATCTTAGAGTTGTCTTAATTTGCATTTCTCTGATTAATAATGACTTGGAGCATCTTTTCATATGACTAGAAATAGTTTCAATTTCTTCATCTAAGAATTGTCTGTTCATATCCTTTGACTATTTTTCAATTGGAGAATGGCTTGATTTTTTATAAATTAGAGTTAATTCTCTATATATTTTGTAAATGAGGCCTTTATCAGAACCTTTGACTGTAAAAATATTTTCCCAGTTTATTGCTTCCCTTCTAATCTTGTCTGCATTAGTTTTGTTTGTACAAAAACTTTTCAGTTTGGTATAATCAAAATTTTCTATTTTGTGATCAGTAATGATCTCTAGTTCTGCTTTAGGTCATAAGACCTTCCCCTTCCACAGGTCTGAGATGTAAACTATCCTATGTTCCTCTAATTTATTAATGATTTCATTCTTTATGCCTAGGTCATGAGCCCATTTTTGACCTTATCTTGGTGTGCAAGCGTTAAGTATGGATCAATGCCTAGTTTCTGCCATATTAGTTTCCAATTTTCCCAGCAATTTTTATCAAACAGTAAGTTCTTATCCCAAAAGCTGGGATCTTTGGGTTTGTCAAAGACTAGGTTGCTATATTTGTTGACTGTTTTATCCCTTGAACCTACTCTATTCCACTGATCAAATAATCTATTCCTTAGCCAATACCAAATAGTTTTGGTAACTGCTGCTCTATAATATAATTTTAGATCTGGTACAGCTAAGCCACCATCATTTGATTTTTTTTTCATTAATTCCCTTGAAATTCTTGACCTTTTGTTTTCCATATGAACTTTGTTGTTATTTTTTCTAGGTCATTAAAATAGTTTTTTGGGAGTCTGATTGGTATGCGCTAAATAAATAGATTAGTTTAGGTAATATTGTCATCTTTATTATATTTGCTCGCCCTATCCAAGAGCATTTAATATTTTCAATTGGTTAGATCAGACTTAATTTGTGTGAAAAGTGGTCTGTAATTTTGCTCATAAAGTTTCTGATTTTCCCTTGGCAGATAGATTCCTAAAATATTTTATATTATCAGTAGTTACTTTAAATGGAATTTCTCTTTGTAACTCTGACTGTTGGATTTTGTTAGTGATATATAAGAATCTGATGACTTATGTGGGTTTATTTTATAACCAACACTTTGCTAAAGTTGTGGATTATTTCTAATAACTTTTAGCAGAATCTCTGGGGTTCTCTAAGTATACCATCATGTCATCGGCAAAAGTGATAATTTGGCTTCCTCATTGCCTATTCTTATTCCTTTAATCTCTTTCTCAGCTCTTATTGCTATAGCTAGCGTTTCTAATACAATATTAAATAGTAACGGTGATAGTGGGCAACCTTGTTTCCTCAGATCTTATTGGGAATGGTTGCAGTTTGTCTCCATTACATATGATGCTTGCTGATGGTTTTAAATAGATGCTGCTGATTATTTTAAGGAAAAGTCCATTTATTCCTATACTCTCAAGTGTTTTTAATAGGAATGGATGTTGGATTTTATCAAATGCTTTTTCTGCATCTATTGAGATGATCATATGGTTTTGTTAATTTGGTTTATTAACATGGCCAATTATATTGATAGTTTTCTAATATTGAACCAGCCCTGCATTCCTGGTATAAATCCTACTTGATCATAGTGTATTATCTTGGAGATGATTTTCTGTAGTCTTTTTGCTAATATCTTATTTAAGATTTTAGCATCAATATTCATTAGGGAGATTGGTCTATAAATTGTCTTTCTCTGTTTTCAGCCTACCTGGTTTAGGTATCAGTACCATGTCTGTGTCATAGAAGGAATTTGGTAGGACTCCTTCATTCCTATTTTATCAAATAATTTATATAGCATTGGGGCCAATTGTTCTTTAAATGTTTGGTAAAATTCACATGTAAATCCATCTGGTCCTGGGGATGTTTTCTTAGGGAGTTGTTTAATTGCCTGTTCTATTTCTTTTTTCTGAAATGGGACTATTCAAGCAATTTACTTCTTCCTCTGTTAGTCTGGGAAGTCTGTATTTTTGGAGGTAGTCATCCATTTCACTTAGGTTATCAAATTTATTGGCATAAAGTTGAGCAAAATAACTCCTTATTATTTCTCTAATTTCCTCTTCCTTGGTGGAAAGTTCTCCTTTTCATTTTTAAGACTACTAATTTCATTTTCCTCCCTCCTTTTTTAATCAGATTTACCAAAGGCTTATCTATTTTATTGGCTTTTTCATAGAACCAACTCTTAGTTTTATTAATTAGTTCAATAGTTTTTTTTACTTTCAATATTTTTAATTTCTCCTTTTAATTTTAGAATTTCTATTTAGTATTTGATTGGGGATTTTTAATTTGGTCTTTTTTAGTTTTTTAGTTTGCAAGCCCAATTCATTAATCTTTTCTTTCTCTGTTTTATTCAAGTAAGCCTCTAAGGATATAAAATTCCCTCTTATTACCGCTTTGGCTGCATCCCACAAATTTTGGTATGATGTCTCATCATTGTCATTATCTTGAGTGAAATTATTAATTGTATCTATAATTTGCTGCTTCACCCAATCATTCTTTAAGATGAGATTGTTTAGTTTCCAATTACTTTTTGGTCTATTTCCCCTAATTTTTTTGTTGAATGTAGTTTTTATTGCATCATGATCTGAAAAGAAACATTTACTATTTCTGCTTTCTTGCATTTAATTTTGAGGTCTTTATGTCCTAATATATGGTCAATTTTTGAATAGGTTCCATGAACTGCTAAGAAGAAAGTATATTCCTTTCTATCTCCATTCAATTTTCTCCAAAGATCCAACATACCTAATTTTTCTAATATTCTGTTTACTTCTTTAATTTCTTTCTTATTTGTTTTGTGGTTTGATTTGTCTAATTCTGAGAGTGAAAGGTTGAGATCTCCTACTATTACAGTTTTGTTGTCTATTTCTTCTTGCAACTCTCTTACTTCTCCTTTAGGAAGCTGAGTGCCATACCACTTGTGCATATATGTTTAATATTGATATTGCTTCGTTGTTTATGCTACCCTTTAGCAGGATGTAGTTTCCTTCCTTATCTCTTTTAATTAGATCAATTTTTACTTTTGCTTGATCTGAGATAAGGATGGCTACCCTAACTTTTTGACTTCACCTGAAACATAATAGATTTTTGCTCCAGCCTTTTACCTTTACTCTATATGTATCCCCCTGCTTTAAATGTGTTTCTTGTAAACAACATATTGTAGGGTTCTGACTTTTGATCCAGTCTGCTATCTGCCTCCTCTTTATGGGAGTTCATCCCATTCGCATTTACGGTTAGAATTACTAAATCTGTATTTCCTGCCATCCTAATAACCCCAGATTGTGCTTTACTTATTCTTGCCTCCCCAACCCTCTTTCCCCTTTTAAACTTATGTACCCCTCTTGTATCACGATACTTATCCTCTTTATAATCCCTCCCTCCCCCCTTTGAGTCTTTCCCCCTTCCTTCCCTTTTCTCTTTTTCTTTTCCCTTTTCCTCTCCCCCGTTTTTAATGAGGCGAGAGAGAATTTTCTCTAAAACAAATGTCAATTATTTTTCCTTTGAGCCAACTCTGATGAGAGTAAGATTCACACAATGTTCCTTCCCCTCTCTAAATTCCCTCAGATATGATAAGTTTCCTTAGCCTCTTTGTGGGATGTAGTTTCCCTCTTTTTATCCCTCCTTCCCACCTTATTCTGCCATCATCCCTTTTCCATATCTACTTCCCTTTTTTATGTTATATCAGTACTATCAAATTTTACATGTATTTTTTTGTATATCCACAACAGAAATACAATTCTCAAGAGTTATTTTTACCTTTTCTGCATCTCTTGAGTTCTATTCTTGGAGATCAAATTTTTTGTTTAGTTCTGGTTTTTTCTTCAGAAACAAATGAATTCCATTTGTTTCATTAAATGTCCATCTTCTTCCCTGGAAGAAAATGCTCAGCTTAGCTGGGTAGTTTATTCTTGGCTGCATCCCAAGTTCTTGTGCCTTTCAGAATATCATATTCCAGGCCCTTCTTTCCTTTAATGTAGAGGCAGCCAGATCTTGGAGTGATCACTTATTGTGGCACCTCAGTATTTAAATGGTTTTTTTTTTGGCTGCTTGTAAAATTTTTTCCTTAATCTGATAGTTCTGAAATTTTGCCACAATATTCCTTGGGGTTTTTATTTTAGGGTTTCGTTCAGAAGGTGTTCGATGAATTCTTTCAATGCCTATTTTACCTTCTGATTCTATTACATCTGGGCAGTTCTCTTTGATGATTTCTTGTAAAAATAGTATCTAGGCTCTTTTTTTTCATCATAGTTTTCGGAAAGTCAATAATCCTCAGATTATCTCTCCCTAGATCTATTTTCCAAGTCTGATCATTTTAGCAATAGATAATTCATGGTTTTTCAGTTTGTCATTTTTTGGTTTTGCTTGACTGATTCTTGCTGTCTCAATGCATCATTAGTTTCAATTTGTTCAGTTCTAATTTTTTAAAGAATTATTTTCTTCATTAGCTTTTTTACTTCTTTCTGTATATGTCAATTGAGTTTTTGAATGTATTGTTTTGGTCTGTGGAATTTTTTCCATTTCACTAATTTTTTTTTTTAGTGAATTATTTTCTTTTCAATTCACAGATCCTACTTTCTAGTGAATTCTTTATTTTCAATTCACAATTCTTACTTTCCTGTGATTTTTTATTTTTCCAATTCACCAATTTGCACTTCCTGGAATTTTTAACTTTTCAATTCGTATTTCAGGAAGTTGTTTGCTCTCTTGTAAGGCTTCTCTTTCCTTTCCCCATTTATCTTCTAACTCTCTTTGAGACTTTTAATGGTCTCTTCTAGAGAGCATTATGTAAAGGAGGACAGTCTGATGCATGTTTGCTGTTTGAGGTCTCTTCAGGTTTGCTGACCTGCTCTTTTTCTGCATAGAAGCTGTCGATCGTTCTTTTCATCTTTTTATTCATGTTTTAAAGCCTTTAGGGTAGGTCTCCCTAGGCAGGGGGTTACCAGCTTCCTCTGCAGAGCAGGGAAAGATTTAAACGATTTCCGCTCCGAGGTATGGGAGTGCTCCAGTGAGAGTTTTCCTTCCCCAACAGGAAGTGGATTCAGCACTGGCCAAGCTATCAAACTGCTTAGTAGGGCTGAGTGGATTATCGATTGCCCTAGGCTAGAGACTAAGTGGTGAAAGTGTCACTGCCCCAGGCCGGAGCCTCTTGTGGGAC
Organism: Sarcophilus harrisii; assembly: GCF_902635505.1. Taxonomy (NCBI): domain Eukaryota; kingdom Metazoa; phylum Chordata; class Mammalia; order Dasyuromorphia; family Dasyuridae; genus Sarcophilus; species Sarcophilus harrisii. The sequence goes on along the minus strand of NC_045428.1, from coordinate 128,921,360 downwards.
TGTGAGTATTGGCAGCTGAGCGCAGACCGCAGACCACCCGGAACTCTGCCCCAGTGTCTCTGCCCAATGCAAATCGGCCCTGGAAAAGCTCTATGGCCCCAAGCCGAGCTCCCCACTGTGCAGATTGGAGGCTAACCCGGGCTGCGTCCTCCTGCTGTGCAGGATCACAACTGCCCCAAGGAAAAGCCCTTACTGCGGGTTGGGGCTGCGCGCTTGTGCTGAGATCTGTGCTTTCACCCTCGGTTTGAGACTCTCCTCGGAACCTAATTTCTCTCCCTGTCTGCGCCGATCTCCCCCCTGGCCCCGGAACCAACCTTTTTTGGCGAGACTGCAGATTTTCTTCGGCCGGTGAGTTGTTCTACTTCTTATCTTTACGAATTGTAGCAGTCAAGACTATTTTTGAGGCTCGATATAATATTGATAAAGAGGGTAAGAGAAGAGCTTAGAAAGTCGCGTGTGTCTTCTCCGCCATCTTGGCTCCGCCTAAAGCTTAGATTTCAACAAAAAATATCTAAGCAAGACTTTCAATATATTATTAAAGAAAATTTAAGAAATTCTTGTTTTAAAAGTTTTAGCAATGTCAAGCTTTGAAAGCTTGAACTATTAATAGCCCATATACACTATATATGCTAGATGGTATAGTAGTTAGGTAAAATTGCAATTGGTTGAAAAAATGTGACTAAAACTGTAGACATTAATGAGTTGCCAGAAACTTGGGGGTATACTGTAATGAAGTGTCCAGGGATCTTAATTTTTCCCTGTGCTCTTTAATATTTTAATCAAAGACATGAATTAAGTCATGGATGTTATACTTATTAAAGTTCGAAAGGATAGTTAAGATATTGAATTTCACTGTCAGGAACAAAAAGAATCTTGACAAGATATATCTCTTAGCCACATGTAATAAGATAAAATAAAAATAGGCTAGGAAGGATGATGATAGACTATAGTTCATATGAAAAGGGTTTCAGATTTTTAATTGATTGCCAACTAATTATAAATCAACAATATGATATAGTAGCAGAACTTTACCTATTTTAAAATTCATTTTAACTAAATTTTCAATAAGGTGAAATTTCCTCTGGGACATCTGCTCACTCTAAGATGTTGTATCTGGGATACTGTAAATACACAAATATATACATTTTTGTATACATACATACATAAATTTTGATATGGACCTGTGATTTCATAGGTTTGGGAAATTCCTAATCTGAAAATCCTCATAATGTTATGATGACATTTTTAGCAAGTACATAATGCTCAAGCTGCCAAGTTAAGTGGCATTATATCATTGTCATAAAAGTTTCTAGTGCATCACTTCTGTTATTAATCCTAAAATGCATAATCAAGATCACTTTTCAGATTTGGGGAGACAGAAGAAGTGGACAAGATTGACTGCACTCAGTGATTTTATTTTGAGAAAATAGCAATAAAGGTAAAGAGTAATAAGTAATTTCCTTTTACTTTAATGAGATAATGGAGAAGATGCAATGTTTCTCCATTAAGGAACTAGGACAGATGAATCTTTCATATTCTCCCATTCACACACACAGCATGGATGTTCTAGGAACAAAGGAAGAGGGAATGAGTCTCAATGTTAAAAAATAATGATGATCCCATATAGTTTAACTTATGTTATATCTACAATCAATTACTCAAAAGCATCTTGTTAAAAATAACTATCCCACCTTAATCAATTCCCACTGTGGGGAAACCACTCATTTTGTATCAGGGATGCAGCAAGGTTCTGTGGCAGATATGCTGCCTGTTAGCAGAGAACTCAGGAGAATTAAGCACTACCTTGTAGAGAGATCAAGTGCATATAGAACCATGCAGAACTTCATGTGCCTATGGTCTGTGTAGTGATAGCAGTTCTGTAGGTTTCCTGGTCTTTGGCTTATTACTGTTTTACAGACTCCAAAGACCCTGTGGTAATATATCAAACTACACTACAACCGAAAATGCTGAGGTAGTACATTTGAAGATAAATGTCTGTTATTCTCACTTTGGCAAGCAACAATTTTCAGGCTGGTGCACAAGAAAAGAAGCAATATTCCCTCAGAGCTCTCTGACTTAATATTAAAGAGGGCAGAGTTGATCTTAAAACAGCTGGAGGCAGACCTAGCCCCTGGAAGAAAAAAAAAAGTGATCAGAAATCTCATAATAACTGCACTAATTTTACCACTTTTCTGTTATGACAAATAAAGATAACTAGCAGGAGGCACTGCAGGCTACATGCTAAGTCTGTGATGCCAGAGGATTTCCTGAGAAGATTGGAAAAATAACAATTCTAGTTTCTCAGACCTATTCCATACACTCACCCCTCCAGGATTTTTCACAAGATTCACAGGGACTTTATTAAAATACTGGAAACTGAGATAAGCATTCTATGATAATGATGATATATAGTACTTTAGTATGTGATACACATACACACATATAATGTGTGTGTTTGTGTGTAGTGTAATTTAGGTTTGCAAATTACTTTAGAAATATTATCTAATTTTATCTTTTAAAAACTCTAAAAAGTAAAAGTTATTATTATCAGATGAGTAAACTGAGATCAATAAATTGCCTTGGACTACACAGCTTTTTTTATTCAGTATTTTTAAGTCATGTCTGACTTTTCATAAGATCATTTCAGTTTTTCTTGACAAAAATACTGTAAAAGGTTGTAATTACCTTCTCCAGCTCGCTTAACAGATAGGAAAACTGAGGCACACAGAGATTAAATAACTTGAGTGCCAAACAGGTAGTACATGTCTGAAGACAGCTTTGAACTGAAAAAGATGCCTTCCTTTCTCTAAAGCCCCAAATTTTTAATTTTGCCTTCTACCTGGGTCATGTGCCCAGTTGAAAACGATTTTACTTTCAAAACATTGTTACTTCAACTTTGGCATCAATTTATTAAAGAAATGCCTTGTACTTTATGAATAGGGAGAGATAGCATGATATAATAGAGAGAACATTTTACTTTTGGTCAGACTCTCAGAAGCTTACCTTCCTCACAGCATTGATATAATGAAGGCACTTTACAAATTGTATAGCAACACAGTTTCATCTATGTGATACATAGTTTTAATAAACTAAATAAACATAAGATTCAATAAGAAAATTAAGATACTGAAGAATAAAGGAGGAAGCTCCTCAAGCTCTCTCAGTTTCTTTCAAAAACCATATGAGATCAAGCCTCTGAACAGAGTCTGATGGAATGAAACCACTCTAAAGCTCAAGGTAGACTGAAAAAACTTCAAAAATAGTTAGTCTCACTTGATAGAAAAGTGTGTTCAGCCAAGCTCAGATAGATAGGAAAGCTGGTGAGAGAGTTGTAATGACAGCAAATCAGCAACTAAGACACTCAGTCCTGGCTCAGTAGAAAAGCATATCAGTGGGGCAGGTTCTAGTTTCAGAACAGAAGGCAAACTCTGGAAAAAAAAAAGCCACCCACTGCAAACATTAGGGGGCCCTGTGCTCAAAGCCAAGTCTGAGAGCTACAGAGGAAGCTTGGGACAGCACTTCCTTTACCCCAGGAGCAAAGCTCCTCCACAAAAGTTTAAAAAAAAGGAAAGAAAATGAACAAGAAATAGAATAGAATCTTGACCATAGAAAGCTACTATTGTGACAGAGCAGACCAAAATACGAATTCAGAGAGGATAAAATGTCCACAAAAGAAATCTCAAAGAGAAAACAATAATTGGTCTCTAGCCCCCAAAGGTTTCTTTTTGGAAGTCCTCATAAAAGACTTTAAAAGGGAGCAAAGCCAAAATGGCCTAATAGACAGGTCTTTCCCTGAGTTATTCCAGGTTTGCTTCAGAGCAGCACCAGATCAAGCCTTTGAAATGGTTTTGCAGTGACAGAAACCACAAATATTTGGAGGGTAACAAATTTCCAATAGAGGATATTTTGAAATAATTTTAGAAAAGGTCTGTTTCAATTGTTGGGATAGGAGGGCCAAGTGCAGGCACAGTGAAGAGATCCAGGGTGATGTGATGTTCACAGGCACTGGGGGAAATCTACTGTGAGGCTCTTAGCCAAAATATAGCAGTTTTAGCTATTCTGTCATTGTTCAGAAGTGAGTGGATCAGCAGACCAGCTGTGAAATATTCAATGTAAATACAAAAAGCAAATAGTGAGTGCCTTCAGGCACTGGGGTTCATCCCAGGATAATATGAGACTTGGGCAAGCTGCCTAGCATGGGAAGGAAGTCAGCAGCACTGGCCCCTGGACACTGTGAAGCCTTTTACAGATAGAGGAAGCTTGGGACAATTTATTTGTTGCCCTAAAAGGAGTCATCAATGTTTAAAAATGAGCAGAAATGCAAAAAGAACTCTAACTATATATAGCTTATATGGAGACAGAAAAGGACAGACCTCAAACCCTGAAGACACTAAAGGCAAAACATCACCAAATGAAATCCTGAAGGGAGATATGAATTGGTCTCCATCTCACAAGACTCTTGAAAGAATTCAAAAAATGATGTAAAAAGAATTAGAAGAAAAGTGGGGAAAGGAAATAAGAAACCTGAAGAGAAATTGGAAAAAGAAATAAAAATTATCTGAAAAAAGCCTTAAAATATATTTAGCAAAATGGAAAAAGCATACAACTCCTGACAAAAAACACTGGACAAAATGGAAAAAGAAACCAAATCAATGAAAAACAGAATTTATGAAATGGAATAAAAAAATAATCCCACTGAAAAAAACAACTGATTTAAAAGTTCAGTTGGCCAAATGCAAAAGAAGACAAAAAAGTTCACTGAAGAAAATAATTCACTCAATGATACATCAGGAATCAGTCAAACAAAACCAAAATAAAATGAAAAAATAGAAGAGAATGTAAAATGCCTCATTGGAAAAACAACTGACCTGGAAAATAGATATAGAGAAATAATCTAAGAATTAATGAACTACCTGAAAACAATAATGGAAGAAGCTAGACAACATCATTCAGGAAATGATCAAGAAAAACTCTACTGATGTCCTTAAACCAAAGAGCAAAATAGCCATTGAAATAATTCACCAATCACCTCCTGAATTAGATCTCAAAATGAAAACTCCAAGTAATATCATAGTTGCATTTCAGAATTATCAAATCAAGGAGAAGATATTAAAAGCACATAGAAAAAAAAACTCCAAATAATACAGAGCTAAAATCAGGATTATCTAGAACCTAGCAGCTTCTATTTAAAAGGATTAAAGAACCTTTATTGGAATATCAAAAGATATTTGGATTGCAGTCAAGAATCAACAATCCAGCAAAATTAAGCATTATCTTTCAGAGAAAAAGATGACATTCAATGAAACAAGTGAATTTAATTTATTTCTGATGGAAAGATTAATGCTGAACAGAAAAATTGATGCTTAAATACAGAAATCAAGAGAAGAATAAAAAGGTAAAAAGGAAAGAAAAATATCTTTCTTTTAAAAGTTGAAAAGGTTACATCTTTTTATGTTTAACTCTTGAGAACTGTATATATATTATGGATATATTTAAGTAGTATAATTTGTTTTTTTTTTTTGTTTTGTTTTTTTTTATTTTATTTTTTATTTAATAGCCTTTTATTTACAGGATATATACATGGGTAACTTTACAGCATTAACAATTGCCAAACCTCTTGTTCCAATTTTTTCACCTCTTACCCCCCCCCTCCCTAAATGGCAGGATGACCAGTAGATGTTAAATATATTAAAATATAACTTAGATACACAATAAGTATACATGACCAAAACATTATTTTGCTGTACAAAGAGAATCGACTCCTGAATTATTGTACAATTAGCTTGTGAAGGAAATCAAAAATGCAGGTGTGCATAAATATAGGGATTGGGAATTCAATGTAATGGTTTTTAGTCATCTCCCAGAGTTCTTTTTCTGGGTATAGCTAGTTCAGTTCATTACTGCTACATTAGAAATGATTTGGTTGATCTTGTTGCTGAGGATGGCCTGATCCATCAGAACTGGTCATCATCTAGTATTGTTGTTAAGTATATAATGATCTCCTGTCTCCTATTTCCTCAGCATCAGTTCGTGTAAGTCTCTCCAGGCCTTTCTGAAATCATCCTGTTGGTCATTTCTTACAGAACAGTAATATTCCATAATTTTCATTACCAATTTATTCAGCCATTCTCCAACTGATGGACATCCATTCAGTTTCCAGTTTCTACCACTACAAAAGGGCTGCCACAAACATTCGTGCACACAGGTCCCTTTCCCTTTTTATAATCTCTTTGGGATATAACCCCAGTGTAACACTGCTGGATCAAAGGGTATGCACAGTTTGATAACTTTTTGAGCATAGTTCCAAACTACTCTCCAAAATGGTTGGATTCACAAACTCCACCAACAATGAATCAATGTCCCAGTTTTCCCACATCCCTCCAACAATCACATTATTTTTCCTGTCATCTTAGCCAATCTGACAGGTACTGGTATCTTAGAGTTGTCTTAATTTGCATTTCTCTGATTAATAATGACTTGGAGCATCTTTTCATATGACTAGAAATAGTTTCAATTTCTTCATCTAAATTGTCTGTTCATATCCTTTGACCATTTTCAATTGGAGAATGGCTTGATTTTTATAAATTAGGTTAATTCTCTATATATTTTGGAAATGAGGCCTTTATCAGAACCTTTGACTGTAAAATATTTTCCCAGTTTATTGCTTCCTTCTAATCTTGTCTGCATTAGTTTTGTTTGTACAAAAACTTTTCAGTTTGTATAATCGAAATTTTCTATTTTGTGATCAGTAATGATCTCTAGTTCTGCTTTGGTCATAAAGACCTTCCCCTTCCACAGGTCTGAGAGGTAAACTATCCATGTTCTCTAATTTATTAATAATTTCATTTTTATGCCTAGGTCTTGAACCCTTTGACCTTATCTTATTGTACGGCGTTAAGTATGGATCAATGCCTAGTTCTGCCATATAGTTTTCCAATTTTCCCAAGCAATTTTTATCAAACAGTAAGTTCTTATCCCAAAAGCTGGGATCTTTGGGTTTGTCAAAAAGACTAGGTTGCTATATTTGTTGACTGTTTTATCCCTTGAACCTACTTCTATTCCACTGATCAACTAATCTATTCCTTAGCCAATACCAAATAGTTTTGTAACTGCTGCTCTATAATATAATTTTAGATCTGTACAGCTAAGCCACCATCATTTGATTTTTTTTTCATTAATTCCCTGAAATTCTTGACCTTTTGTTTTCCATATGAACTTTGTTGTTATTTTTCTAGGTCATTAAAATAGTTTTGGAGTCTGATTGGTATAGCCTAAATAAATAGATTAGTTTAGGTAATATTGTCATCTTTATTATATTTTCTCGCCCTATCCAAGAGCATTTAATATTTTCAATTGGTTAGATCAGACTTAATTTGTGTGAAAAGTGGTCTGTAATTTTGCTATAAAGTTTCTGATTTTCCCTTGGCAGATAGATTCCTAAATATTTTATATTATCAGTAGTTACTTTAAATGGAATTCTCTTTGTAACTCTGACTGTTGGATTTTGTTAGTGATATATAAGAATCTGATGACTTATGTGGGTTTATTTTATAACCAGCAACTTTGCTAAAGTTGTGGATTATTTCTAATAACTTTTAGCAGAATCTCTGGGTTCTTAAGTATACCATCATGTCATCGCAAAGTGATAATTTGGCTTCTCATTCTATTCTTATTCCTTAATCTCTTTCTCAGCTCTTATTGCTATAGCTAGCGTTTCTAATACAATATTAAATAGTAACGGTGATAGTGGCAACCTTTTTCACCCAGATCTTGTGGGAATGGTTGCAGTTTGTCTCCATTACATATGATGCTTGCTGATGGTTTTAAATAGATGCTGCTGATTATTTTAAGGAAAAGTCCATTTATTCCTATACTCTCAAGTGTTTTTAATAGAATGGATGTTGGATTTTATCAAATGCTTTTCTGCATCTATTGAGATGATCATATGGTTTTTTAATTTGTTACATGCCAATTATATTGATAGTTTTCCTAATATTGAACCAGCCCTGCATTCCTGGTAAATCCTACTTGATCATAGTGTATTATCTTGGAGATGATTTTCTGTAGTCTTTTTGCTAATATCTTATTTAAGATTTTGCAATAATATTCATTAGGAGATTGGTCTATAATTTTCTTTCTCTTGTTTTCAGCCTACCTGGTTTAGGTATCAGTAACCATGTCTGTGTCATAGAAGGAATTTGGTAGGACCCTTCATTCCCTATTTTATCAAATAATTTATATAGCATTGGGGCCAATTGTTCTTTAAATGTTTGGTAAAATTCAATTAAATCCATCTGGTCCTGGGGATTTTTCTTAGGGAGTTGTTTAATTGCCTGTTCTATTTCTTTTCTGAAATGGGACTATTCAATTTACTTCTTCCTCTGTTAATCTGGGAAGTCTGTATTTTTGGAGGTAGTCATCCATTTCACTTAGGTTATCAAATTTATTGGCATAAAGTTGAGCAAAATAATTTTATTATTTCTCTAATTTCCTTTCCTTGGTGGAAAGTTCTCCCTTTTCATTTTTAAGACTACTAATTTCATTTTCCTCCCTCCTTTTCTAATCAGATTTACCAAAGGCTTATCTATTTTATTGGCTTTTCATAGAACCAACTCTTAGTTTTATTAATTGGTTCAATAGTTTTACTTCAATATTTTTAATTTCTCCTTTAATTTTAAATTTCCAATTTAGTATTTGATTGGGGTTTTTAATTTGGTCTTTTTAGTTTTTTAGTTGCAAGCCCAATTCATTAATTTTCCTTTTCTTGTTTTATTCAAGTAGCCTCTAAGGATATAAAATTCCTTTATTCCGCTTTGGCTGCATCCACAAATTTTGGTATGATGTCTCATCATTGTCATTTCTTAGGAAATTATTAATTGTATCTAATTTGCTGCTTCACCCAATCATTTTTTAAGGATAGTTTTTAGTTTCCATTACTTTTCGGTCTATTTCCCTAACTTTTTGTTGAATGTAGTTTTATTGCATCATGATCTGAAAAGAAAGCATTTCTATTTCTTTTCTTGCATTTAATTTTGAGGTCTTTATGTCCTAATAATGGTCAATTTTTTGAATAGGTTCCATGAACTGCTGAGAAAATAATTCCTTCTATTCCATTCAATTTTCTCCAAAGATCCAATATATAAATTTTCTAATATTCTATTTACCTTTTAATTTCTTTCTTTTTGTTTTCTGTTTGGTTTGTCTAATTTCTGAAGGAGTGCAAGGTTGAGATCTCCTCTATTACTTTTGTTGTCTATTTTTTGATTTAACCTCTTTTAGGAATTGGTCTATACCACTTGGCATTATTTTAATATTGATATTCTTCTTTTTTATTCCCTTAGCAGGATTAGTTCCTTCCTTATCTCTTAATTAGTCAATTTTACTTTTCTTGATCTGAGATAAGGATTTCTCCCTCTTTTCATTCACCTGAGCATAAAATTTTCTAGCCTTTTATTTCTTATATGTTGCTTTAAATTGTTTTTTAAAACTTAATTGTAGGTTCTGACTTTTGATCCTGTCTGTATCTGCCTTCTTTATGGGAGTTCATCATTTACTTTACAGTTAGAATTACTAAATCTGTATTTCTCCATCTTAACCCCAGATTGTGCTTTTACTTATTCTTGCCTCCTAACCCTCTTTCCCCTTTTAAACTTAGTACCCTTTGTATCCGATTTTCCTCTTTATAATCCTCCCTCCCCTTTGAGTCTTTCCCTTCCTTTTCTTATTACTCTTTTTCTTTCCCTTTCCTCTCCCCTTTTAATGAGGCGAGAGAATTTTTCAAAACAAATGCAATTATTTTTCCTTTGAGCCAACTCTGATGAGAGTAAATTCACACAATTTTTCCTCTCTAAATTCCCTCAGATATGATAAGTTTTAGCCTTTTGTGGGATGTGGTTTCCTCTTTTTATCCTCCTTCCCACCTTATTCTGCCATCATCCCTTTTTCCTATCTATTCCTTTTCATGTTATATCAGTACTCAATTATCTGTATTCTTTTGTATATCCAAAGAAATACAATTCTCAAGAGTTATTTTACCTTTTCTGCATCTCTTGAGTTCTATCTTTGAGATCAAATTTTTGTTTAGTTCTGGTTTTTTTTAGGAAACAAATGGAATTCATTTGTTTCATTAAATTCCATCTTCTTCCTGAAGAAATGCTCACTTATGGTATTTATTCTTGGCTGCATCTCAAGTTTTTGCCTTTCGAATATCATATTCCAGGCCTTCTTTCCTTTAATGTAGAGCGAATCTTGGTGATCTTTTTTTCACCTCGTATTTTAAATTTTTTTTTTTTTTGCTTTGTAAAATTTTTTTTCCTTAATCTGTAGTTCTGAAATTTTCCACAATATTCTTGGGGTTTTTTATTTTGGGTTTTTTTCAGAAGTGTTCATAATTCTTTTCATGCCTATTTTACCTTCTGATTCTATAATCTGGGCTTCTCTTTGATGATTTCTTGTAAAATAATTTCTAGGCTGTTTTTTTCATCATGTTTTCAGAAAGTCCAATAATCTCAGATTATCCTCCTAGATCTATTTTCCAAGTCTGTCGTTTTTGCAAGTAGAAAATTTGTGGTTTTCCAATTTATTTTTTGTTTTGTTGACTGATTCTTGTGTCTCAATGAATCATTAGTTTCAATTTGTTCAGTTCTAATTTTAAAGAATTATTTTCTTCAATAGCTTTTTACTTCTTTCTGTATATTCAATTGGTTTTGAATGTATTGTTTTGGTCTGTGGAATTTTTTTCATTTCACTAATTTTTTTAGTGAATTATTTTCTTTCAATTCACAGATCCCTACTTTCTCCTGTTCTTTGTTTTCAATTCACGGATCCTACTTTCTTGAGTTCTTTGTCTTTCCAATTCACAAATCCTACTTCTGGTGAATTCTTTTTTCCACTTCACAATTCTTACTTTCCTGAGATTTTTATTTTTCCAATTCACCAATTTTGTTTCCTGACTTCCTGAATTTTAACTTTTCAATCGTATTTCAGGAAGTTTTTGTTCTTAGGCTTCTCTTTCTTTCCCCATTTATCTTCTAACTCTTTGAGACTTTTAATGGTCTCTTGAGAGCATTATATAAGGGGACAGTCTGATCATTTTGCTGTTTGAGGTCTCTTTAGGTTTGGACTGCTCTTTTCTACAAGAAGCGTCGATTATTCTTTTCATCTTTTATTCATGTTTAAAGCCTTAGGAGGTCTCCTAACAGGGGTTCCAGCTTCCTCTGCAGAGCAGGGAAAGATGTAAAGATTTCCAACCAGGAGAGTGTCTGGTGAGTTTTCCTTCCCCAACAGGAAGTGGATTCAGCACTGGCCAAGCTATCAAACTGCTTAGAGGGCTGAGGGATTATCGATGCCTCGCTAGAGACAAGTGGTGAAGTGTCACCCCAGGCCGGAGCTCTTGTGGGACTGTGAGTTGTAGCAGCTGAAGGCAGGGAACGAACAGCACACATTCTGCCCAGAGTTCTGCCTGATGCAAATCGGCCCTGGAAAAGCTCAGTTTAAGCCAGGCTCCCACTGCATTGGAAAACCGGCTGCGTCCTCCTGCTGTCAGGATCACAACTCCCAAGGAAAAGCCCTTACTGCGGGTTGGGGCTGCGCTTTGCAAGATCTTCCTTCACCCTCGGTTTGAGACTCTCCTCGGAACCAATTTCTCCCAGTCTTCCGATCTCCCCTGGCCCCGGAACCAACCTTTTTGGCAAGACTCAGATTTTTGGCCGGTGAGTTGTTCTCTTCTTATCTTTACGTTTAGCAGTAAGATATTTTGAGCTCGTATAATATTGATAAAGAGGGTAAGAGAAGAGCTTAGAAAGTCGTGTGTGTCTTCTCCGCCATCTTGGCTCCGCCCCCTAAGTAGTACAATTTGATTATATTGTGATGATATAAAAAGACACTGAGAGACAGAAAAGGGATTATATTTAAAGAAGAGGGAAAAGGAGATTAAAATGAGATAAATTATATCTCATACACAGGCAAATAGATCTACTTAAATTGAGGAAAAGAATGAAGGGGAATGAGCATTGTATGAACCTTACATTCATAGGATTTACCTCCAAAACTGAATATTCACAGAGAAACTTGTTTCACTGTACAGGGACTTAGGAGAGAAAAGGGAAAAGGAAAGGGAGAGACTACTAGAAGAGAGAACAGAAGTAGAAGGGGAAATGAATAAGAAATGGGGAAGGGCTGTAAAAGAGGAAGAATGTTCAAGGGAGATGATGGTCAGAAGCAAAACACTGGGGAGGAGTGAAAGAGGACAGGCAAGGGAAAAGTATACCTTGGGGAAAATAAGATGGCATGAAATACAGAGTTAGTAATTTTAAATGTGAATGTGAATAGAATGAATTTTTACATAAAACAGAAACAAATAGGACATTGGATTAAAAGGCAGAATCTACAATATATTGCGTTTTTTTTTTTTTTTGGTATGTGTATGTATGTGTGTGTATGTTTTTAATATATTTTTATTTACATATTATATGCATGGGTAATTTTACAGCATTTACAATTGGCAAACTTTTTGTTCAAAATTTTCCCCTCCTTCCCCCATCCTCTCCCCTCAATGGCAGGTTGACCAATACATGTTAAATATGTTAAAGTATAAATTAAATACAATATAAGTATATATGTCCTAACAGTTGTTTTGCTGTACAAAAAAAAAAAATGGACTTTGAAATATTCTGTTAGCCTGTGAAAGAAATCAAAAATGCAGGCAGACAAAAATATAGGGATTGGGAATTCTATGTAATGCTTCATAGTCATATCTCAGAAGTCTTTCGCTGGGTGTAGTTGGTTCAATTCATTACTGCTCTATTGGAACTGATTTGGTTCATCTCATTGCTGGAGATAGCCATGTCCATCAGAATTAATCATCATATAGTATTGTTGTTGCAGTATATAATAATGTCCTGGTCCTGCTCATTTCACTCAGCATCAGTTCATGTAAGTCTCTCCAGGTCTTTCTGAAATCATCCTGTTTATCATTTCTTACCAAACAATAATATTCCATAATATTTATATACCAAAATTTATTCAAACATTCTCCAATTGATGGGCATCCACTCAGTTTCTAGTTTCTGGCCACTACAAAGAGACCTGCCACAAACATTCGTGCACATACAGGTCCCTTTCCCTTCTTTAAGATTTCTTTGGGATATAAGCCCCATAGAAACACTGCTGGCTCAAAGGTATGCACAGTTTGATAACTTTTTGAGCATAGCTCCAAATTGCTCTCCAGAATGGCTGGATGTATTCATAATTCCACCAACAATATATTAGTATCCCAGTTATCCCACATCCCATTCAACATTTCACATTATCTTTCCCTGTCATTCTACCAATCTGACAGATGTGTAATGGTATCTCAGAATTGTTTTAATTTGCATTTCTCTGATTAATAATGACTTGGAGCATATTTTCATATGGCTAGAAATAGTTTCAATTTCTTCATCTGAGAATTGTCTGTTAATATCCTTTAACCATTTGTCAATTGGAGAATGTCTTGATTTCTTATAAATTGGAGTCAATTCTCCATATATTTTGGAAATGAGGCTTTTATCAGAACCTTTGATTGTAAAAATGTTTTCCTAGTTTATTGCTTCCTTATAATTGTGTGCATTCGTTTTGTTTGTACAAAACCTTTTCATTTTCATATAATTAAAATTTTCTATTTTGTGATTAATATTGATCTCTAGTTCTTCTTTGATAATAAATTCCTTCCTCTTCCACAGGTCTGAGAGGTAAACTATCCTATGCTCTTCCAATTTATTTATGCTTAGGTCATGAATCCATTTTGACCTTATCTTGGTGTACGGTATTAAGTATGAGTCAATGCCTAGTTTCTGCCATACTAATTTCCAATTTTCCCAGCAATTTTTGTCAAATAGTGAGTTCTTATCCCCAAAACTGGGACCTTTGGGTTTGTCAAACACTAGATTATTAAAGTTATTGGCTGTTTTCTCCTTTGAGCCTAATCTATTCCATTGATCAACTAGTCTATTTCTTAGCCAATACCAAATGGTTTGGGTAGCCACTGGTTTATAATATAATTTTAGATCTGGTACAGCAGGGCCACCTTCATTTAATTTTTTTTTAATTAATTCCCTTGACATTCTTGATGGTTTGTTTTTCCATATGAACTTTGTTATTATTTTTTCTAGGTCATTAAAATAGTTTTTTGGGAGTCTGATTGGTATAGCGCTAAATAAATAGATTAGTTTAGGTAATATTGTCATCTTTATTATATTTGCTCGCCCTATCCAAGAGCATTTAATATTTTTCCAATTGGTTAGATCAGACTTAATTTGTATGAAAAGTGGTCTGTAATTTTGCTCATAAAGTTTCTGATTTTCCCTTGGCAGATAGATTCCTAAATATTTTATACTATCAGTAGTTACTTTAAATGGAATTTCTCTTTGTAACTCTGACTGTTGGATTTTGTTAGTGATATATAAGAATGCTGATGACTTATGTGGGTTTATTTTATAGCCAGCAACTTTGCTAAAGTTGTAGATTATTTCTAATAACTTTTTAAATAGAATCCTGAGGTTCTCTAAGTATACCATCATATCATCAGCAAAGAGTGATAATTTGGTTTCCTCCTTGCCTACTCTAATTCCTTTAATCTCTTTCTCAACTCTTATTACCAAAGCTAGCATTTCTAATACAATATTGAATAGTAACAGTGATAGTGGGCAACCTTGTTTCACTCTTGATCTTATTGGGAATGGTTGCAGTTTGTCCCCATTACATATGATGATTACTGATGATTTTAAATAGATGCTGCTGATTATTTTAAGGAAAAGTCCATCATTGCTATAGTCTCAAGTGTTTTTAATAGGAATGGATGTTGGACTTTATCAAATTCTTTTTATGCATCTATTGAGATGATCATATGTTTTTTGTTAATTTGTTTATTAATATGGCCAATTATACTGAAACTTTTCCTAATATTGAACCAACCCTGCATTCCTGGTATAAATCCTACCTATAAATCATGGTGTATTATCCTGGGGATGATTTTCTATCGTCTTTTTGCTAATATTTTATTTAAGATTTAAGCATCAATATTCATCAGGGAGATTGGTTTATAATTTTCTTTCTCTGTTTTTAAGCTACCTGGTTTAGGTATCAGTACAATGTCTGTGTCGTAAAAGGAATTTGGTAGGACTCCTTCAATCCCTATTTTTTTCAAATAGTTTATATAGTACTGAAGTTAATTGTTCTTTGAATGTTTGGTAGAATTCACATGTAAATCCATCTGGTCCTTGGAATTTTTTTTTAAGGAGTTGATTAATAGCTTGTTCTATTTCTTTTTCTGAAATGGGGCTATTTAAGCAACTTACTTCCATCTCTGTTGATCTGGGAAGTCTATGTTTTTGGAAGTAATCATCCATTTCACTAAGGTTATCAAATTTATTGGCATAAAGTTGAGATAAGTAACCCCTTATTATTTCTTTAATTTCCTCTTCATTGATGGAAAGTTCTCCCTTTTCACTTTTAAGACAACTAATTTGATTTTCTTCTCTCCTTTTTCTAACCAGACTTACCAAAGGCTCATCAATTTTATTGTTTTTTTTTTCGTAAAACCAACTTTAGTCTTATTTATTAGTTCGATAGCTTTTTTTTTTACTTTCAATATTATTAATTTCTCATTTTCATTTTAGAATTTCATGTTTAGTAATTGATTGGGGGTTTTTTAATTTAATCTTTTTCTAGCTTTTTAAGTTGCAAGCCAAGTTCATTGATCTTCTCTTTCTCTATTTTATTCAAGTAAGCCTCTAGCAATATAAAATTTCCCCTTATTACCACTTTGGCTGCATCCCACAAATTTTCGTATGATGTCTCATTGTTGTAATTATCTTAAGTAAAATTATTAATTGTGTCTATAATTTGCTGTTTCACCTAATCATTGTTTAAGATGAGATTGTTTACTTTCCAATTACTTTTTGGTCTATTTACCCCTAACTTTTCGTTGAATGTAGTTTTTACTGCATCGTGATCTGAAAAGAAAGCATTTACTATTTATGCCTTTCTGCATTTAATTTTGAGGACTTTGTGTCCTAATATATGGTCAATTTTTGTGTAGGTTCCATGAACTGCTGAGAAGAAAGTGTACTCCTTTCTGTCACCATTCAGTTTTCCCCAAAGATCTATCATACACAATTTTTTTAATATTCTATTTACCTCTTTAATTTCTTTCTTATTTTTTTTTGTGCTTTGATTTATCTATTTCTGAGATTGTAAGATTGAGATCTTCTACTATTATAGTTTTGCTATCTATTTCTTCTTGAAACTCTTAACTTCTCCTTTAGGAAGTTAGATGCTATACCACTAGGTATATATATGTTTAATATTGATATTGCTTCATTGTCTATAGTACCCTTTAGCAAGATATACTTTCCTTCCTTATCTCTTTTAATTAGATCAATTTTTGTTTTTGCTTGATCTGAGATAAGGATGGCTACCCCTACTTTTTTAACTTCACCTGAAGCATAATAAATTCTGCTCCAGCCTTTTACCTTTACTCTGTATGTATCTCCCTGTTTTAAATATGTTTCCTGTAAACACATATTGTAAGCTTCTAACTTTTGATCCAGTCTGCTATCTGCCTCTACTTTATGGGAGAGTTCATCCCATTCACATTTATGGTTAAAATTACTAATTCTGTATTTCCTGCCATCAAAATATCCCCGGATTGTGTTTTTCCTTTTCTTGTCTCCCCCCACCCCCACACCTTACCCTCTTCCCTTGTATTAAACTTATGGGCCCCCTTGTGTCACACAACTCTCCCTCTTTAGGATCCCTCCCTCTTCCCTTTGAATCCCTTCCCCTTTCTTGTACCCTTCCCTTATTACTTATTGCTTTTTCCTTTTCCCTTTTCCCTTTTCCTCTTCCATATTTTAATGAGGTGAGAGAAGATTCTCTATAAATTAAATATGTCAATTATTTTCTCCTTGAGCCAACTCTGATGAGAGTAAGATTCACACAATGTTCCTACCCCTCTCTAGGTTCCATCTAGGTTTCCTTGTTTCCTTTTCCTCATTGTTGGATGTAGTTTCCCTCTTTTTCTCTCCCCTTTCAATGTCATCATATCTCAGGGAATTCAATGATTCCTGCTGGTTGTAAAGTTCTGTGAAAATCTTATCCTGTCTCAGGGAATCCAGTGATTCCTGCTGCTTTCAAAGCCCTATAGCAGTCTTAATAAAATTTTTAATGTTCATGAATAAATTGCCATAACTGCCATGCTCTTTCAGTGGTGGGTACAGTCAGTGATGGAAACACCCAATGTTTCATGAGTCTTTCCCTTTGTTTCAAAGGTCTTCTTCTTCGTTTCAAGGGTCTTCTACAACTCTCTCCAATGGACAGGGTAAAAATGGCTCATTATTGCCCATCTAATTACTTCTCCATATGTAGAGAAACAAGCAAACCCTCTCCCCCAAGAAATTAACCTATCTCGTCCCTACCATTCAACACTTTCTGTATCTCTCCACATCACTTGTCGATTATCTAAAGAGAGTGGAACTACTTGGCACTGGATACTGCCTTTCTGGTGGGTTATAAAACCTATCTGCCAAAGCCAGTGCACCTTTATCAAAAATCAAAAAATTAATAACATAAAGAGCTAAATTTAAAAGTTCTCTAGGATTACCCATGACTCCCTTTTTCTTTTGTTTTGGAGGAGTGTCTTGATGTCTCTGTTTCTCCTCTTTACTATTGCCTGTCGTTGAGGATTAAAAGGTATGCCAGTGGTATGTAAAATCTGACACTGTGCACAAAAGTATGCAAAATGTTTAGAAGTATATGCAAGTCCATTATCTGTTTTTATTGTTTGTGGCACATACGTAATTGTAAAAGCGTAGATAAGGAATTCAGTGACTACTCAGACTGTCTGTTTTGCTGCTAGTATTGCAAAAGCAAATCCTGAAAATGTGTGTACTACAACATGGATAAAAGACAAACAACCAAAAGATTTATATTGGCAAATATTTGATATTCAGAATGAGATGGTTGGAGGATTGGCTAACATTATTAGAAGGCTATCTGCCTTTGAATTTCCGTAAAAATCTGGATCTGGATCTGGAATTCTACTATGAGTGTGGATATGCAAGATATAAATCTTACCTAGAGCTTTCTCACTTGCTCGTGAAGTTCCTTAAAGAACTGATATTTATTAGAAGCTACACATTTTGTTTGGGCTGTGGCAATTCTTTGTAGCACACCTACTGAATAGGCTGAATCAGATATTATATTTATATCTCCTGGATAATAAATAAGAGCTAGCATGATTGCATACAATTCATTCTGCTGAGGGGATTGAAAAGGAGTTCTGACTATCTTTAAAGTTAAGTTATGAGAGCATACCACACAAATGTTATGTTTTGATGTATCTGTAAAGATAGTTGGTCCCTTAAGAGGAATCTTAGAAACATTTTCTTCAAAAATCCATTGCCAATTATGTAATAGCTGGGTTATCTTTAATAGAGACCCATGTGCAAAATTTGGAGCTGTGGACAATAAAATCTGCCACTCTGGGATGGTTTCACACCATACATTAATTTGTGCATTAGTATAAAATGTATATATCTTGTCAAGTCTTATCCCAGGTAATTGTACTACTCTCTTAATGGTCTTTAATAAAATTCTAGCCACCAGCACTGTGTAAGGAGTAGGCTTTAGTCTTATTGTGCTAGGAGGTTCACCCATTCTATTACATTGTGTCCTTTATGAAGGAATGCTGTGGGTGCCTCTTTTGTAGCAAAAACTAATCATATCTTTTATAGGGCTCAACTAAATTAATACTGGGCAAGTCTTTTCATATCTTCCTTATCTAGAAGGCTAGAGTAAAAACAACCCTTAATATCTATTACCCAAAGAGGCCATTCTCCAGGCAATTTGAGTAAGAGATGGAAGATTTGATTAGATTGAAGAGTTCCCCTAGTTTCCATCTGTTCATTTTCTTTTCCTAAATCAGTCAACATCCTCCATTTTCCAGATTTCTTTTTTACAACACATATAGGGGAATTCCAAGGAGTTAGAGAAGGTTGTAAATGACCTTGGCCAAAATTGCTCCTGTACTATATCTAATAAGGCCTAAATTTTATCATTTGCTAAAGGGCACTGTTCTAACCACACTAGTGTTTCAGTTTTCCATTGAATGGGAACCGGTGAGAGTGCAGGCAGGCCTTCAACAGCAGCCCTGCCTACAAAGCTGAAGTATTCAATTGTAAGCTTAACTGATGTATGATGTCTTTTCCCCATAGATTGATGGGAATGTTTTTTTTTTAACTACAAAAGGAATAAAAACTCCTGTCTCACCTTCAAATATCCATCTTAGAGGGGTAGCATTAATTTCAGCTACTATTAATCCTTCTGTGCCAGACATATAGGTCTCTGCCTTAATCTTTGGCCAATGACCGGGCCAATTGGAACTATACAATTTACACCTATGTCTACCAACCTTTCCAGTGGTATGCCATTTACATAGATAGTAAGCATAGGACAGTCAGCTGTAACAGCTGCAGTCCAGAATATTCCTGGATTCAGTTGTTGGGAGTCAAAACCTGGGTTTTGTCTATCAGGATTATGTATCAATAAACTTGATGCTACTACTACTCCCAGGTGATGTCACACATTGTCTACCTGTATGAATGACTACAATATTAGCTACACATTCCCCACTTATCCAAATCATTGTATGGATGGACACTGTTTTATAAGCCCTCTCTCAGGAGGTGAAATGGTCAAGACTACTGTGCCTGAAGGCAAGGGATCCATAGGCTGGAGAGGAACAGATTTCACCTCTCCAGGAGAATATCTCAGTAATCCCAGCTGTATACAATTCTATTCTCTCCAATTGTAATCCCTTTCATCCATCAGGTTGCTTCTTGGCTGATTGATCATGTTGGTTTACTTCTGAAGTTCTAGAGACTCCCTGGGTGTAATATTGGTTACCCCAAGTCTTTTTTGCCTGGGGCCCTGGAGCTGAGCTCCACCTCACTTTTCCCTGAGTCTATCTACATTCTGATGCCCAATTGACGTCTCTGTTGCATTTTGAACATGGGGTCTTGGGTCTTGTTCTCCCACTCTGTTTTCTCACTCAGTCTTTATGCCAACATTGAGCTTTCAGATGTCCTATTTTACCATATTGAAAGCATTGATGAGTCTCTCTGGAAGTCCCTTGCCAAAAAGGACCTGTCTTCCCATGTTCAGATCTTGAGAAGTCTGCATCATAGCCTGTGTACAAAAGGCATTTGTGCCCACTATAGCACATGGAATATTTTTTGTGTGTTATTTTGTGTTATTGTATCAAGGTTCTCTTTTTTTCTTCACAATTTTCAGATAATCCAATTATTTTTATATTTTCCCTTCTTGATCTATTCTCCATTTTTTTTTCTTTTTCTATTTCACATTCTGTTCTATTTTTTCATTCTTTATATTCTGTTTTGCTAGTGTTTCCTCAATGTCTCTCATTTGATTTTTAAATTCTCTTTTGAGTTCTTCTGTAAATTCTCTCTTGGTAGGGACATATTTACCATTACTTTTGGGGATAGAAGAAGCTCTATTTATTTCAGTGTCTTCCTCTGAAGATGAACTGTGGTCTTTCTTATCTGTTCCTATCCAAAACTTCTATGATGTGGTTCTTTCTTCTTTCCCAGTTCTTCTTTTTTTTAATGAGAAGTATTAGTATAAGCATCTCTATTCATGGGAGGATAGTGCCTCTGCCTTCCCTTCAGCTCTCCCCTTTGACTCCAAGCTAAAAGCTTCACCCTTTTACAAGTGTCCATAAGATTTCACATTCCCCCAGTGTCCTGGTTCCTTCTGGCCCAGGATAGAGTCTTGCTGGTTCCTTCTAACCCAGGGCAGAGTTTCATCAACATAGTTGGGCCTGACATTCATAATTAGGCAAGGTTCACTTGAACTTCACTGAGTTCTTAAACTCAGACACCTGACTTCTCAAGACATCCCAACATGAAAGTTTTTGTGGTTCCTGCTGAGTCACTAATCAAATCCACTACTCCAATGGGTCCCCACTTGGTGTTTCTGCAGAGCTAACCTGGAGGTGTTTGTGCTTAACATGGGTTAATCACAGCCTGAGGTCTTTAATCTAGTCTTTTTGAGTTGTACCAGGTAGACTCAAGTTCTGATCCAAATCTTCTTGATCTTCAACCAGTCTGTTTGTTCTGAGGTGCAAATTTGTTATGTTTGTGAGCAAAATCTGAGAACTTGATATTTAATGATCTACTTCTTCATCCTCCACAATTCTCCTCCCATCATATATTTGGAAAGACATTTCTTTTTCACTCAAATAGCTTCTTTTTTTAACCTTGTCCCCTAAATTTCCTTCAAAAGTCCCACCTTCTATTCATCTTCTTCTATTCAAAAATTTCCTAATCTCACTACGTTCAAATCTCTAAGTCTAAGAGCAATTCTCTACCAGATAAATTGCCAAAAGAATATGAGTAGATAATTTTTAAAGGCAGAAATCTGGGTTATGACAAAGCATTTGAATAAATTATTCAAATAACTAGTAACTAAAAAAATACAAATTTAAACAATGTTGAAGTTTTATTTCATACCAATAAAACTGGCAAAAAAATAACAAGTGGCAATTATAATAGAAAGCTTGGAAAAACAATATTCTAGTATAGTCCTAGTAGAGCTGTGAAGTTTTTCAACCATTATGGAAAATGATTTGGAATTGTGCCTAGAAAGTTAGTAAACTGTGCATACATACTCTTTGGCAGGATTATGCCATTTCAAATTCTATGTCTTAAATAAATCAAATAAAAAGGAAAATAATCTATATTTACAAAAATACTTATTATCAAACACTTTTATGGAATATACAAATTATAATTTCAGCGAATATACTCCAATTGGATAATAGTAAACATTATTAAAAGGGAATATTAATGTCACCTTAAAATGACATGGACAGTTTGAGCAAAAATTGATATTTCTACAAAGTAACACAAAGTTAATTGAGTAAAGTAGGAGCACAATTTAAACAATGAAAACTACATTGCAGAGGGGAGAGGAAAAATTTTAAACACTTAACAAGCTTATAAATGCAAAATTTCACACAGTAAAATTTAAAATGAATTATCAAATGCTAATAGCCATAACTATGTTCAAGGTGGAGGAGAGGTAATCTTAAGTTAAAGGATATGGAATAAGAACCAAAAATTGCAAAATACTTAATTATCAAGAGCTTAAGAAAATGACACTGAACATTTATAAAAATGAAATAAGAAAGGATATTTTTAAAAGTTACCAATCTACTCCATTTATTTACAATTAATTTTATCAAAAAATTAAAAATAACACTCGCACTACACAATTTATTCTTAAAAACTGAGAAAATAATATTCTTCCAAGTTCTATCAATGAGACAAATATATTCCATCTACTTACTCCAGAAAAAGATGAAATAAAGAAATGAAACAAATCTAACTAATGATAAGTAATGGAAAAAATTCAGATAGCAAAATAAAATAGTTAAAAGTTGTTTACTATTTCCACATTTAATTTATACTACAAATTCAAATATGGTTTAATATTTAAAAAAACCAAAACTAATAAAATTGTTAAATGACAATTTTAAAAGTTTTTGACAAAGTAAAACACTTATTTTTTATCAAAAAACCTATGAAATTTGGGCATAGAAAAAAAACTTATTAAACATAGACATATAAAGAATGGAATTTTTGACATTGTACAAACGTATCAAAAAGCAAGAGCTAGCATTAATATTGAAGGAACACACTAAAAGATCCTAGAATATCCAGGGTTAGAACTAGTTTGCCTCCAACTTATCAATATTATTTAACATAGTTATAAAGAAGGTTAGCCATAACAATAATACACCAAAAAATTATTTCTATTCACCTGAGATATAATAAATTAATTGAAAGATTCCAGAGAATGAGTAAGAGCTGGGGGCAGAGCAGAGAGGAAAAGAGAAATTGATAGATTAAGACACAGTCATAGACAGACAGTCATAGACATAAGATATCAATAATAATATCTTATAAATTAGCAGGATACAAAACATATATCCTCAAAGAGGATCTGTGTCTGATGTTTTATTCAGAATAAATTAATAGAAAAGGATATCCCATTCAAAATAATTAGAAAATAAATAAAACATCAGGAATCAATCTACATGAAAAATTCCAAACACATACAATTAAAAAAAAAAACTCCTTAAAGAAATAAATGGTTCAAATAACTGGAGTGATTTTATTTTGAAGTCACATGATTACAATAAAGTGAAGTTTTCCAGAATTATTCAAAAATTAATTCCCATATTCATCAGACTACCAGAGTGCTGGATATACATTGTAAAAATAATGTTAAAATTAACTGTAGAAACAAAAATCTAGAATTTCGTGAAATAACTATAACTCAAAACATAAAAAAATGATGAAAGAATTTTATTTGTTTATTTACTCAGTGAATTTTTAGTATGTACCTACTATGTGTCTGGTATTGTGCAAAGTAAGGTACTTAGAAATACTACTATTTTAAAAAGTGTTGAGCATATTTACAAGCTTATAAATCATTTAATTTCTTTTCCCCCCAGTTACATGTAAAACAACATTTATTTGAGGTTATATTCATTTGTTGTACATACATTTTTATATATTTCCATAAGAATCATATTGGGATAAAAATCAGATTGAAGGGAAAAACTATAAGAGAAGAAAAAAACAAGAAAAAAAAAGTGAACATAACATGTGTTGATTTACATTCAATCTCGATAGTTCTCTCTCTGGATGTGGATGGCATTTTCCATCCAAAGTTTGTTGAGATTGCCTTGATGACTCAACCACTGAGAAGAATTATCTATCAAGGTTGATCAACACACAATAATGCTATTGTCATGTACAATGTTTTTCTGGTCCTGCTTGTTTCATTCAGCATCAGTTCATGAAAATCTTTCCAGACCTTTCTAAAATCAGTTTGTTCATCATTATTTTTAGTACAAAAATATAACATTACTTTCATATCCTATAAATTATTCAGTCATTCTCCAAATTATCAGATAGCTACTCATTTTCCAATTTTTTACCACCCCAAAAAGAGCTGTAACAAACATTTTTATGCATATGCATCCTTTCCCTTATTTAATGATTTCTTTGGTATACAGACCCAGTAGTAGCCCAGTTTTATTTATAACTCTTTAGGCATAGTTCTAAATTGCTCTCCAGAATAGTTGGATCATTTAACAATACATTAATGTTCCAGTCTTCCCACATCCTGTCCTAAATTTAGCATTAGCTTTTCATGTCATCTTGGCTGATCTAATAGGTGTAAGGTGATAGATACCTCAGATTTATTTTAATTTGCATTTATCTCATTAATAGTGATTTAGAGAATTTTTTCATGACTGTTGATGGCTTTAATTTTTTAATCTGAAAATTATCTGTTCTTATCATTTGATTATTAATTGGAAAATGACTGTTATTCTTATAAAATGTGAGTCATTTTTTATATATTTTAGAAGTGAGTCCTTTATCAAAAAAAGTGGCTGTAAAATTTTCTTTCCAGCTTCCGCTCTGATCTTGGCAACATTGGTTTTGTTTGTGCAATTTTTTTTTTTTAATTTGAGTAATCAGGGTTGTCCATTTTGGATTTCATAGCACACTTTATCTTGGCCATAAATTCCTCCTTTTTCCAAAGATTTGATATGTAAATTATTCTTTGCCCTTCTAAATTGCTTATAGCATCATTCTTTTTGACTAAATAATGTGCCCATTTTTAGCCTTATGTTAGTTTGGGGTGTAAGATGTAAGTCTATGTGAATTTCTGACATGTTATTCTTCAGTTTTCCCACCAATTTTTGTGAAATAGTGAGTTCTTATCCCAGAAGCTAGCATTTTGGGGTTTGCCAAATACTAGATTACTATAATCATTGATTATTTTGTCATGTGTATCTAACCTATTCCAGTGATCCACAACTCTATTTCTTAGTTTGCATAAAATTGTTTTGATGACTGCTACTTTATAGTAGTTTTAGGTCTGGTACTGCTAAGGCCCCTGTGTTTTGTATTCCCCACCTCTTAATACCTTGATATTCTTGAACTTTTGCCCTTCCAGATGAATTTTGTTATTGTTTTTCTAGTTCTATAAAATATTTTTGGCAGTTTAATTGTATGGCTCTGAACAAATAGACCAATTTATTTAGGAATATAATTTTTGTTATATTAATTTGGCTTTCCAATGAGCACCTGGTATTTGTCCAGTTGTGTACATCTCACTTTGTTTTTTATAATTGGGTTCATATACTTTTTTTGTAATTGTATAATTATATTCATATAATTTCTGGATTTGTCTTGATAAGTAGACACTTTTTTGTCTAACATTATTTTAAGGGAATTTCTCTTTCTGCCTCTTGCTAAGGGCTTTGACTGTAATATATAGAAATGATACTAATTGTTTCAGGTAGATTCTTGAATGATTATCTGGGATTCTCTAAGGATATCATCATATCAGTTACAAAGAGTAATAGTTTTATCTTCTCATTGCCTTCTCTAATTGCTTTAATTTCTTCTGTTTTTCTTTTCTTTTTGCTAAAACCAAAATTTCTAGTACCATACTGAATAATAGTGGAAATAATTTACAGCCTTATTTCCTGAACTTATTGGGAATATAGCTAGCTTCTCTCCCTTATAAATGATGCCATAAGTTTTGGATATATGCTGCTTATCATTTTAAGGAAAGCCCCACTTATGCACTCTAGTGTTTTTAATAGGAAAGGGTGTTTTTTTCTCTAGTAAATTTAATTACTTTTAATACATATTACTTTAAGAATCATGTTGGGAGAGAAAAATCAGAGCAAAAGGGAAAAATAAAAACCATGAGAAATTAAAAAAAAAACCAGAAAAAAGAATTGAACATAGCATGTGTTGATTTACATTCAGTCTCCTTACTTCTTTTTCTGTATTTTGAAGGAATTGTATGTCCAAAGTCTATTGAGATTGCTTTGGATGATTGAAGCACTGACAAGTATCAAGTATTTCATAGTTGATAATTGTATAATCTTGCTGTTATTGTGTATAATGTATTCCTATTTCTGCTTGTTTTACTCAGCATAAGTTCATGCAAACCTTCTAAAATCAGCTGTCTCCAGAGATCTATCATACCTAGGTTTTCTAGGATCCTATAAACCTCTAGTTTCTTTTGGGGTTTTGCATTAATATTCCTTTGGGTTTTCCTTGTTGCTATCTCTTTCTGAAGGGGATCAGTGCATCCTTTTGACGAATACTTTCCCCTGTTTCTTGAATATTGAGTCAGTTTTCCTTAATGATTTTTTGAAGAATGTGATCCAGGCTCTTTTTTTTGCTCATGGGCTTCAGTTGGCTACAATTTTTAAATTGTGTCTTCTGAATCTTCTAGTCAGTTATGTTTCCAATGAGGTATTTCACATATCTTTTTCCCCATTTTTAATTTTTTTTGTTTGTTTGACTGATTCTTGCAGACTCACATTCTAGTTTTTAATATGTGATTTTCTTCATTTAGCTTTTCTAACTCTTTTTCCATTTGGTTAATTCCACTTTTGAAGGTGTTATTTTTTTCAGACAATTATTTTTCTTCCTATTTCAAGCTGCTGAATCTTTCTTGCATATCTCTCATTTTTTTCTTCTACCTCTCTTATTTGCCTTTTAAAGTCTTTTATGAGCACTTCCAATAATTATCTTGGGCTTGAGATGAATTCATATCACTATTTGAAATTTCTTCTGTGGACATTTTGTCCTTGTCTGACTTGGTATTTTCTTCTGCCTGTAACCAGAGTAGCTTTCTATGATCAAATTTCTTCTGTTTCTTGCTCATTATCTTTCCTTTTCTTTTGACATTCCCTGTTTTTACTTTCATGATTAATCTTTGCTTGTAGGGTATAGCAGGGGCTGTCCCAAGCTTCCTGTGCAGCTCTCAGCCTTGTCATTGAGCACAGTGCCCCCTTGTATTTTAAGGAGTACCTTTGCCTGTTCTTTTCAAGAAACAGCCTGGTTTCCCAAAGTTTGCTTTGTGAGCTGGAACTGGAGGTTGCACCACTGATCTGTTTCTCTACTGAGCCAGGCCTGAGGGTCTTAGTTGCTGATTTGTTATGATTAAGAGCCTCTCACAGACTTTCCCAGATTCTGTCTGAACTGGGCTAAACACCCTTTTCACCCCAGTGAGATTGAACTTTCTTGAAATGTTTCCAATTTATCTTGAGATGGAAAGTGGATTCATTCTTTCAGACTCTGTTCAGAGACTTGGTTTCATGTGTTTTTTTGGTGGGAACCTGGGAGAGCTTGAACAGCTTCCTGACTTTACTCTGACATCTTGACTTCACCCCTTGAGGTCTCCTATTTGATTGTTTCTTAATTTCTCATATGGTCATTAGCTTCCATTTGTTCAATTCTAAATTATAAGCAATTATTTTGCAGAGTGAGTTTTTGTAATTCTTCTTCCATTTGGCCATTTATACTTTTTAAAACATTTTTCTCTTTATTAGCTATTTTGTATTTCCTTTTGAGTCATTCTCATTTCTCTTTCTAATTGTTTCCTCTACCTTTCTTGGTTCATTTTAAAAATCCTTTTTGTTCACAGTCTGAGACCAATTATTATTTTTTTGGTGTCTTTGAATGTAGAAGATTTGACTTTATTACCTTCTGCTAAATGTGTGTTTTGATCTTCCTTGTCAGAATCTTTTTTTTTCTTTTGCTTGCTAATTTCCCTAGCCTATTTATTTGACTTTTAACTTACATTAAAGTAACTAATGTTTAAACTAACATTAAAGTAGAGCCCTGCTTCTAGCATGGAGTATGCAGATTCAAAGTTTCAGGAGTTTTGTGCACTACTTTTAGAGACCTTCTAGGATCCTGTATGTTTTCATTTCCTCCAAGGTAGTATGGTCTAAGAGGAGTTTTTTTTTTTTTTTTTTTTTCACACTGGCCTATACTCTGGTCCATGAGCACTTCTTTCTGTCATGGATCTATGAGGGGAGTACCTGAACCACTGTTACTGTAAGTTCTAGTGTGCTAGGGTTTCTTTTTGTCCTGAGACTGTATCCAGAATCTGAGTATGGACAAAGCAAAAGAGGCCTTTCTCAGTGCTAGCAAAAAGACTCCTGTAATCTCCTTCTGATTAGTTGGTCCTTCCTTCCCCAGTTGCTATGCTGGTGCTGTCACTGGGCCAATTCAGTGACTCAAAAGACCTGCTTTTGATGTGCTAGGCTCCCTTTAACCCTAGTAAGGAACACCTTTGTTTTTGATGACCTTTGTTTTTGTAGGCTGAGAGGTCTGTCAATAGCCCCTGCTACTATTAATTCAAAGCCTCAAGGGATGCTACTGGTTTGCTGTGGCTGGAGGCTGTGCTAGCACAACAGTGATTATACTATACTACCCACCTGGTACAATAGACCTTTACTGACAACCTTCTTAGTGGTCTTCAGGTGGAAAATTGACTAACTCCATCTTTTTGGGGTTCTAAAGCTTTAAAATTTATTCAGTCATTTAAAGATATTTGGATGGGTTTGGGGGAGAGCTGGAGCAAGTGTCTACAATTACTCTCCCATCTTAGCTCCATCTCCATATAATTAAATATTGAATGAAAAAAATACAATCCCACTATTCCTGTTAAAACAAATAAATAAAAACAAAATAAAAGAGATTTTCACCAATTAGGCAAATGTTGAACAAATTGTGGCATGACAGCATATAGTAAATAGAGCATACAAATAAAGAATTCAGAGACCCATATGCAAAGATGACAGTAATGTAAAAAGAATAGAATTAAATACATAAAGCCAAAAATTAAATATGAGTGATAAATTGTGGTTCAGAAATTGTATGAAAAAAATGACCTTCATTTGTTTACTTAGATATATGCAATAGCTTAAGCACTAAGTGATCCTAACTCCATCATATATAGTTGCTAAATCAGTTTTTTTTTTTTTTTTTTGCTTAATTGCATTTCTTTGTTTGCTGTATAGGATGGCTTGTTGAGTTATAGGTTGCATAGAGGTTTGTGTGAAAATGACTGCAATGTAAAAATGACCAATGTAAATAAAACAGAAAAATGCCTGAAAAAAGACAGAAATTGTAGTAACTATAACAGGCTTGTCTCATTAAATGGTATCTAGCTTATGTAATATGTAATATATATATTAAATATTATATAATGTAATATAAATTTTCATATTTGTTTATAAACCAATTATAAACCAATTAACATTGTTAATATTTATTAACATTGTTAATGCTATAACATTAGCAATAGAGATACTTCAATTTATTATAACAAGAACCTCCTATAGTAACATAGTTGATATTTTCTAGCAGCATAAGATTTTCATAATGCTCTATAGATATCTCATTTGAGCAACACAGCTACTGATTGGTGATATTTTATGGCCATTTTATAGAAAAGAGTACTAGCAGTCAGAAAGGTCAAGTTATTTTCTTATAGTGATACAGTGTCAGAGAATTACAAAGCATATTTTTTTTACCAGTTTCTATTATACATTCAAGCCTATATATATCTATATATGTATATATGTGTGTGTGTGTCTATGAATATATATGTATGTGTGTCTATGTATATATATGCATATATATATATATATATATATATATATATATATATTCTACATTTTAGAGAAACAGTAAGAATAAATCCAAAAGTCCATATTCTACATTATAATTCTTTACATATTTGAGGCCCAGTTTTAATCTTGTCCTCCTTTTGTCTTCTCTTCTCCATCTGTAGTTCCTGTATCTTTTACTTATCTGATGTGATCCTCAGCCATGCACATAGGTATGTGTGTGTGTGTGTGTGTGTGTGTGTGTGTGCATGCGTGCATGCGTTAATGAATAACTTCAACACACTTACAAATAACCTTTTTGGCTTTCAACTGTTTTAGCACTTAGCTCTTTTTGAAAATTGCTCTAGTTGATTTGTTCTTCTATTTATAGCTCCTGGAAATAGTTTGTGCATTTAGATTGTGAACCCACTTAGAAGGAAGTCAGAAAGTGATTTATAAAAAAGGGTGACCAACAAAGTCAAAATTTTCCTGGAATGAGTATACTTAACCTAAACCTTTTAATACTATTTAACTTGGATTCTCTCATAAAACTTTCATCTATATGGGCACTAATTCCAAAATGAAAGAAACCTAATAAACTTTGAAGATTTAATTGACCCAGATGATTAGATTCTAGTTTTATACTTTTTCACAATATTCATAATCATTCCAAATGTAATAGAGCTTTAAGCAACTTAAGGATTCATCTAGTAAGTTTGTGGTTGATGCTGTGCATGATTTAGCTGAAGCAGGTAAATTAATTTTTTGAAGAGTCCATAACAAGGAAAAAGTGAAAGTTAACTAGATTGCCCACTGATTTTTTTTCACTTATTAGCCACAAAAATATTTTTAAAAATATGATACATTTTTATTATCAATTTTTTATTTATCAATCTTACTCTGCACAACTTGAGCCAGCTCAATGAATTGTCATAAAGTCAAAGAGGGATGCATGGTATTTATTTTCCCATTATAGCAGAAAATGACCATAGTAAGTATCTATCCCATACCTAAGCCTGAAACAGCTAAAATAAAGATGATTACAAACAGGCTTTTTTCCCCCTTTCTTTAAAAGGAGTGTAAAATCAATCAAATAAAGTATAATTCACTTAATGTGTTATAATTTAATTATATAACTCTTACTTGAATAGGAAAGGTATATCAAGGAATTCCAAATTAAATGTTTTATTGACTCACCCACAGCATGAGATATATAATTTCTATACATGGTAAGATGAAGATTATTTCTTCCTATCTTTAATAGCATCCATCTTTTCTAAGGATTATGTTCAGACAAGAAATTATACTCCCCATTATCTCATGAGGTAAGATCATATTTTTATTTTCAAAAAATCTCTTAGGAAAAATATGTTTACCTTCCTTTTCATGGTAGAAAGAGAAACCAAAATCTTCCCTGGAGCATTGCATTTTGACAGGTTGTTCTCAAACTGTCTAAATTTCAACTTGTTGTTTCCCCTGGTTGCCATGTGATCTGGATATAACCTAGCAAGGAGGAATAGTTCTTCCTCCTCACTAAAATATGCTAACCATAAAACACTATTGATTATATGATAACACAGCAATATATGTATATATTTAACATTAATGCTCATTAAATGAAAAAAATTACATTTAAAACAAATTTTCTATATACCCATTTACAAGTTCCAATAATGTTAATTATTGTTTTGGCATGGCTCCAATTTTGAGCATCTGTTTGTGTATCAGAGCAATGTTTTCTTTCCAGATGGTTTAAAAATATTGACAATATCTCTCCAGTGAGCTTTTTTTGACAGTAATGACAAATAAGAAGTAGGTCAATATATTTATTAGAACTTCTAAAGATATGGAAAATAGTAATTAAGGGCATAATGGGAATTTGATTGTGTAATTTATATTAACTTAAAAGTAATCATAATAACCTACTATATACAAGTATTACTTAAAACATTAGTTTCCCACAATATCTTTCATTTCATTTTTTTAACTCTTGCACAATAATTTTAATTATATACTTAATTCGTGTATCTTGATAGAACAGACTACCCTATCTATTTCTAGATTCACAATTTCACAAATAAAAATAATAAATCACAAGGGAATGAAATTGTAGTTCATCTATCCCAGGACAATCAGTTGCAAAATGTGGAAAAGCATGTAAAATATGTGAAGATGCCTATCCAATGGAAACACCATTGTTTCACTGAATAAATGCCAATAGTTCTGGAAGCTACATTTTACAGGTAATAGGAGCTATCTCAATGTGTTGCCAATTTATTGAAGTTTCAAAAATTCCAAGTTGGCTGCTTGAAGTATAAGTAGGTTAATTTATTCTTTTTTCATTTATTCTTGACAATATTCATTGTATGGGAAGTGTACTTCATTGATTAAGACATTTATTTGTTTATTCTTTAATGGGGCTATAATCAGTGTATATCACATGACACATTTATGATTCTAAAAAGTGAAAAAAGATGCCAACAGGTTCTTTCTTTTTTAAAACACAGTTGATGTAGAGGATAAACAAATGTTGTGCTAAAGATTGGGGTTGCCATGTTGACAAAAATTTTTAAAAGTAATCAGAATAATTTTCAGATCACTGTTGTCTGCATTTCTACAGTGAATTTTCTGGAGTAGGTAATCATTAGTGGAATTTAGATTAAGGGATACAGTAAGCCTCTGATGCATTAAAAATAAGTCTTGGCAGATATCACTGTATAGACTATTAATAAATAAGGGCTCATTTTTTGGATTGTACTTAAGGTATCCTTTATAAAAGGGAAATAGCCTGAGAGGAGAGACAATATTTTATCCTGAAGGACAGTAACAAACCAGAGAAAAGAGCAAAATAATCCCAGGGGACAGAACTCTAGAAAAGTGACCCTGGGGGAGAAGAGCAAAGAATTATAGAGTCACAAATTTAGTTTAAAGAGATCTCAGAATTTCTCTAGTCCAACTCTCTCATTTTATAAGTATCCCAGAAGAATTAAGTGACTTGCCGAGCATAATAAGCAGTAGAGCAAGCAATTCAAACATGATTGTCTGACACAAATCCCATATATTTTTGGAAAGGCCCAAGGTACACAAGTCAAATTTTATCTACTTCATAATTTTACTACTGTGTCTTTCTTTGAGTAAATATAAATGCAAGTTTGGTGAAATATTTGATCCATGAAGATAGGGAAAGTGATAGAACTGATATATAATTAGAAAGAGTCTATAAATGATTTTGTTTTATGATGTTTGAGAATCATCACCCCCCCAAAAAAAAGATGAAAAATAACATTTCTGTGTGAACTTTGTATCTGAGGTACTACAACTAGAAAGCTGTATTAATTTAATTTAAAGTTATATCTACTGTTAAAGTGTTAGTACTCCTGGCAAATATACAATGAGATTAGAGGCAGAAGTGTGGTACAATGGAATAAACTCTGAATTTTGCCAAGAGTCCAGGATTGCTATACCAGTTTATTCAGGAACTATTTTTTTTTGACACTGGACAAGTCAATAAACTTTTTAGATTTTGTTTTCTCATCTGTTAAAGAAAAGCATTATATTCAGTAATGTCTAAGGAAACACACTTTATTTGTTTGATATAAATGATAATTATGATCAAATAAATGATCCTATTGTCAAGCATATACATTCCCCACCTAGTTTACCAGATTTTGTTTTCTGATAGCAAAAAGAAAGAAAGAAAAATTAATATATAATGTAGACATGACAGGAAATTTATCTTTTCCCTTCCAGATGAAGAAACAGATCAAGAAAAAAAGTTAGTCATGTAGTTTAATGTGTTTATTGGTTAAACTGATCAATTTAATTATAAAATGAAAGTCTACATTATATGTAATAAATATCAAAAGATATCAACTTAAAAAACCCATTGTCTACCATAAAATAATAATCTGACATAAGAGGTAGAATAAACATAATAAGAGTCAATTAAGATTTAGATTCCCACAGGTCTTAATTTAATATGCTGAGAAATGTTAAAGAATTAAATCCAGAATTGGTTGTACCATACTTATCTCATATAAATGTTTCTATTACTTTCAAATGAATAATATTCATTTGAAACTGTACTCCTGGAAATTCTGTCATTAAAAGCACTGGATATTATTTGGGCCATATTTCAATTTTTTAACCTGTTAGATACTCATTAAACATTTCTTAATCCACAGACATTAACTTCATTCCCTTTTTCAGATATGTCATGACATGAAGAAAAATGAACTAATTGTCAATATTATCATCCCATTCTAGTTAAAAAAATTTTTCAAGAAAACGAACTCAAACAAAATATGTTGTCAGATATAAGGCATAACCAGTCTTGCTATGAAGTAGGAATAGACTCCTTTTCTTGTGAAACACTATAAGAATTTTAATTAAATTAGTGTCTACATTCACTGGTAATATTTTACTTTTAAATTTTATTGATATAGCTCAGATTTTAGTGCCACTTCTGCCTTCATTGTGTCATTGCTGCTCCTGCTAATAATTCCATTTACCAGGAGAGTACTGACATCAACACTTTTTTCAAAAAGCATTTAGGGACACAAAAGGAATTAGAGAATCATATCGACAATATCCTGAGAAGATATTGAAAATGGGTCATACTGTATTCTATCCTGATATCTCTTTTCATTTAACTAGGAAGAATTTTCTAATACAAAATAGGTTTTTATTGAAGAAATTATTAATATTTATATAAAATTATAGAACAGGTCGCTATCAAAAAAGCAAACCTTGAAAACTCAAATACTCAGTCTAAAGAGGGAAAGAGCATTAAGGCTAAATAATATAATTTAAAGGAGTAGTTTTTCGGCTTCCTCCAAATATTAGAAGCATGGATAGAGACTAGCATATGAGATCAGATAAAAGAAGGCTAGAGAGAGAAAAATGTATACTTCATGAAGGAGGAAGCATGTCAATATAAATTTTTAAGACTGTAAAAAAAGCACAATAGAATTGAAATTTTCTTTACTCTATCAAATAAGTCAGTCTGAAATCAACATGATAATGATATTCAAATAAAACTTATATTTCCAAAATAGTAGATATTTAAGGTGTATAGAACCTGGACAAGTTATAGATGTCATTTTAATTTTCAGGGGAATTTTAAATTTTAATGTTAATTTTCAAGATAAGTAGGGATCATGAAAATGTTATGCTTAAATTTAAGTGCCTTTTACCTTGGGTGTATTCAAGTAAAAAAGAACTTCATCAGTCAAGAACTTTTATTAAACACATAAAAATTCTGAGAAAATAATATTGAACATTTTTTAAAATACTTGCAAGTTTGCAAAATAATGCCTTATAGTATGTATGTCCATCCTCACAATAACCCTATTAAATAAGTTCATAGTATTCTTCTTCTGTGTTTAGAAAACAATGAGTAAGGTTACATTAATTTCCTAGAGTCACATATCTAGTAAGTATGTACAGCAGAATTGATGCCTTTCTAAAATCTTTAACTTCAACCCATTTCTATCCTGGTAACTCTTATCTATTTATATACTTATGCAGCTTTGATATCTTTGTTGAACAGTTGTAGCAGTTGTTGATCTTGTATCTATGATTGTCTATGGAATATCTCAAATTAGGTGTATTATGATCATCTTAAAAGTCAACATGTCTGAACTTGAACTTACTGCCTTTGCTCCTAAACTCTCCTGTCTTCCTAAATTCACTATTGGGTTGAATATTCCACTATTATTCCAGTCCTCCAGTCTAATATCCCAAGTGCCAACCTTGATTCCTCACTCTTTCTTACCGCTATTTCATATCTATTGCAAAAGCCTGTCTTATTTATCATTATTTTATCTCTTGCTTATACCATCCCCTTCTTCTTGTAGAGAGCCTGAACTCTGGAGAAATATATTTGAAACAAGGTGCTAGCTCAGTGGGATTGATGAGACAATGGTTCTCTATTTCACATATATATTTAGTACTTAGTATGGTGATGTAATGGGTCTCTAGTTCACACATATTTGTATACTGTAATGATGTAATTATAATAGGGTATTTAAACTGAGACAAAGTCAGACTCAGAGGGAGAGTAGTTGAGAATGTCAGACTGTCAGACAACTAGAAGAGATTGGGTCAGACAATGATAGAAAGCTATCCCAAACATTACACTTCTGTTTTATGATAATACTGCCACCTTGGTACAGGTTTGAACTATGGCTTACTTGAAATATTTCAATAACCTGATAATTGGTCTTCAGTACCCAAGTCTCTTCCCACTCTAGTACATCATTCATTCAGCTATTAAACTGATCTTCAAAAGTTCAGATCTGACTGTCACTCCCCTACTAAATAAACTACATTGACTCCCTATTATCCCTTGAATCAAATATAATCTTCTTTTTGGAATTCAAAGTCTTCCATAACCTATTTCACTTCACCTTTCTGATTTTCTTATACCTTACATCTCCCTCTACTTTATCATTCTATGATACTGGCCTCATTTGGTGTTCCTGACATAGGAAATTCTGTCACCTGACTCCAGAGATTTTCCCCCTGAATTTTCCTCCATGTTCTTTCTCTCCTTCCCTACTAAGTGGTCTTCATCAAATTCTAAACTCATCTTCTAAAGGAAAATTTTCCTCATCTTCCTTAATTCTTGTGCCCTTGTTGCATTACTTTCAATTTTTCTTGTATATAATGTGTAAATAGTTTTTGTATGTTATCTCTTCCACTAGATTATGAATTACATGAGAACCAAGACTGTTTTTCTGTTCCCTATTCTTTTTTATATCCCCAGAACTTAACACAGTGCCTGACTCATAATGCATTCTTATTGACTAACTCTCTTACTATTGTGCTACCTGGTTCCCTTACCAGTTCTATATGTGACTGACTCTATCTGAGTTAGACACAATACAGAGAAAGTCATAAACAGTGCTTGCCCATAAGGAGCTTACACTTCAATGGGGAAAAGAACATGCATTTAAGGCTGGTGTAGAATGATTGGAAATTAGTCTTCAAGGAAAAGGCATTAGCAACTGAGGGACTGGGAAAATCCTCTTTCGGGGAAATTATTTCAGACACTTGCCACAAGATATACATATTTCCAACATAAACTTCATTTCATGGTGTACAATTCTTCATAGAATATTCTTCTTCTGATCAGTATGGTATTGAAATTTCAATAAAATTATAGATTTAAGACATGAAAGCCCAGTGGCTTTGCTAAACCTCAAACCTCAGGGCCAGAGCCACAGAGTGAACCTACAGCAAACAAAGCAATCTGATAAATTCATGTAATTGTCACAAGGAACCTATTCAGAAATTGTCAATAGATAGTGGTAAATTCTTCACTATTTTTGACATAAATGAAAAGACAGAAGATTACAATCATGTGGAAAAAGTAGAACATACACATATATGTATTTGTTTATTCTTAATTTTTTTTTTAGTTTAAGTATTTTATATACTTATGACCATGACCTTAATTTGTATATCTTGAAAGAATCCATAACAGCAATTATTACTCATTTGAAATAGTTCCCTCAAAGCTTCATTCACTCAAGAAGAAACTTTTCTTTGAAAATGAGGAATAAGTGAAAAAGGAGGTAATGCTATGAAAAGTGGCAGGTCCTCAAGGCTGTATTTTCAGTAATCCAAAAGTTATATGAGGATATACATGTATATGCATGTACATATGTATATGCACATTGCATTGTATACAGTTTATATACATGTATATGCAGATATGCATACATAAACATATGCATACATAAACATCTATATACAGAAAGGTATTTACCAGGAAGCAATAAAGAATGTTCAAAGATGAAATATCATATGGAAAAGGAAGTCTATTTCCAAGCAGGAAAAAAAAAACACACAGGAAAACCACATTGCTAAATGGAGAATTTGAATGTTGAATGAATCAGTGAGTGATGAATATACTTCTATATCATTGACAGAGGTGTTTTTAAGTAGCAGATATTTTCACAATAAGTCTTCTTCATTACTCCGTAGGTGAATATGTATGTATGTATGTCTATGCTTATAAAAGAGAGAGAGAGAGAGAGAGAGAGAGAGAGAGAGAGAAAGAAACACAGAGAGAGAAACAGAGAGAGAGAGAAACACACACAGAGAGAGAAAGAAACAGAGAGAAAGTGAAACAGAGTGAGAGAGAGAGAGGGAAGCAAAGAGAGAGAGAAAGAGAGAGAGACAGAGAGAGAGAGAAAGAGAGAGAGAAAGAGAAAGAGAGAGAAAGAGAGACACACAGAGAGAGAGAGAGAGAGAGAGAGAGAGAGAGAGAGAGAGAAGGGAGGGGGCAAGAGAGGAAGGGAGTAAAAAGAAAAAAAGGAGAGAGAAGTAAAGCAGCTATGGAAAAAAACTTAACATTCTGTACTTGACTGAATTTCAAAGAGTTTGAGTGCCTGTACAAAGTGAATATTTAGTGCTGCAGCTGGCATTGTTACTGATTGAAGAACAACTTATTTCACTAAGTGCCTACTTTCCTGGAAATTTGTCTCAGTGTCTTCCACACAATTTATCTCTTATGCCACTGAAATTTTTCCCTTCTCTCACACTACCTTTAGTAGGCAGCTTGCAAATACATGCCTAATATCAGTGGAATATAGTGAAGATGTATGTTCCAGAAGGGGAGGACAAGTATTCTGGATGCATTAATGCTACATGAGATTTTCATTGAAAGCTAAATATAGAGACTTATGAGACAATCTGTGAATCCAATTGCGCGATTCAAATACAGTGTTGTATCTCTTTAGATATGTGGGTAAGGAAGTCTAAATCTAAACTACACCAATGACAAAATAGCATTTTACAAAAGAATATAACCTGACTCCCAAAAATAATTTGCAAAACTTGATAGGTGAATACATACATACATACATATATATACACATATATGTGCATTCACATATTCAGACATAGTTGTAAGTAAACAGGCAAGGACAGAAAACACAGCTAAGGAAAGAGCTCTAGACACACTTACAAGAGTAAGATGATTTGCAGTTGGAGATAGGAATGTAAAAGAATGAGCCATGGAGGAGAAAGAGAAGGGGGGGGGGGGGAAGGACTAATGAGTGTTTTTACTAAGAGTAAAAACAAACAAACAAAAAAATCACTCTTCTTGAAAATGAACAAATGGATTCATAGACACTCTCAGGTGAGAGTGTGTAGTAAAGGTCAGAAAATAGAAGAAAAGATGAATGGTCATGGTTAGGGTTCATCGCTAAGGGATAATGAGACTAGATATGAAATCCTGTTTAAAAAAATATTAATATCCGTCTGCCAGTTTCTTCAGCTGTAAGAAGAGAATAATAATAGCATGCACTTCCTAGGGCTGTTGTGACATTCAAATGAGATATTTTTATTAAAGTTTTTTTTTCAAAACATATGCATTGATAATTTTTCAACATTAACCTCTGCAAAAAAAAAAAAAAAATTCTTCCCCTTCACTGCACCCCTTTCCCTGGATGGCAAGCAATCCTATAAATGTTAAACATGATAAAATTATGCTAAATCCAGCATATGTATAAATATTTATATGCTGCACAAGAAAAATCAGATTAAAAAGAAAAAAAACAAGAAAGAAAATAAAATGCAAGTAAACAACAACAGAAAGAGTGAAAATGCTATGTTGTAATTCACACTCAGTTCCCACAGTCCTCTCTCTCCTTGTAGATGTCTCTCTTCATCACAAAATTATTGGAACTGACCAGAATCATCTCATTGTTGAAAAAAGCCATGTCCATCAGAATTAAT
This sequence comes from Sarcophilus harrisii, assembly GCF_902635505.1. NCBI lineage: Eukaryota > Metazoa > Chordata > Mammalia > Dasyuromorphia > Dasyuridae > Sarcophilus > Sarcophilus harrisii. Next base: position 128,882,044 of record NC_045428.1, on the reverse strand, counting down.
ATTCATATAATCATGCTGTTGCCATCTACAACGATATCCTGGTTCTGCTGATTTTACTTAGTATTAGTTCATGCAAGTCTCTCCAGGCCTCTCTAAAATCATTCTGCTGATCATTTCTTATAGAACAATAATATTCCATAATATTCACATAACATAGTTTATAGCTATTCTCCAACTGATGGGCATCCACTCAGATTCCAGTTTCTTGCCACTACAAAAAGGGTTGTCACTAAAATTTTAGCACATGTGGGTCCCTTTCCCTCTTAAAATAGGAAATAATATTTGTAAACCACTTGGCATGGAACCTGATTAATAATTCCTATCCTCATCAATTGTTAAACTGATAACAGAAAGAGTTAAGATTATTATGCCTCTAGAACATGTATTAGAGAACAGAGACTATTCCAGAAAGAATATAGAAAATATTGGACAATAAAATGAAAATTATAGAAGAGCAAAGGTATTTTCAACTATTGAAGACAAGATTTGGGAGAAGAAAGACCATTGAGAAGTGAACAAATGAACAGTTGTTTAAGAAGATGTTATTTTTAATGATATTTGGATTTCTAAACTATGGCTAAAAACAGAAATGTCAAAATATTGGCTATTGTTGGAATTAAATCAATATGAACTTATAAGAGTCTTTCAAATATATGCGAGGCCTTTAAACACAAAAGAGAAGGGTTCAGGGGAAAACTATTTATTTTTCTTCCTCTGTATATGATACAGATGGATCTATGTATGACTACACATGGATCTGTATGTCTCTATGTATCTATCCATGGTTGTCTCTATCTAATCCATCCCTCTATATGATACAGATGTATGTATGCTTTCATGCATGTATTATATGAGTGCTTATATGCATATCTCCACCTGCCTTTCTGTATCCATACATCTATCTATGTATGTATATATGAATATATGTATGTGTCTCCATCTATTTGCCTACCTATGTGTTTATCTATGTATATATGTGTGTTAGATATATCTATGGCTCATTTGCATGTCCATTATGTACATATGTATACATCTATCTTATCTGTTGCACTTTAAGGAAAGTAATTGAGGTTCTCAAAAGTTCATGTTAAAGACAAAATGCAAGAAATGAAACAGAGAGGATCTCTCAGTGTCTCCAAGATGTCTGCACAAATGCCCTAAGAAAAATAAATATTTAAGATCAAATAGAAGTTTTGATACAAGGAAGAAATTTGAATTTAAAATTCAAATTCAAACATATCATTAAAATGGTGAATTGAGATAGCACATAATTGGATAAGTAATTTATTTAAAAGACAAAATAAGAAAAAAGGGGGGTAAGACTAATTAACATTGTATATTAACATAGACTTGAGTGAGAAAAAACAACATGTAGGGGTATGATATGGAGAGAAAGAGTACAATATTCAGGCACAAATTAGAGCAAAATTAGAGAGGATTTGTCTTTGGAGTATATTACTGATGTCCTTGACAGACAAAAGCAATAAACAAAGACAGATAATTGGTCAAAAGCATGACCTGCTATGATAGTAATGAGAAACTTAATTATCTGGACTAGATAATACTTTCATTGATTACTTCAACAATAATTTCATCCATCTAAAAGTAGCAAAAAATAGCTTTAGTATGGTTGCTGAGTTGAAAAATGTTCTTTGGGGAAATGATGTTTCTATCTTAGAGTTTATAAGTTTATAATAGAGAAAGAAGAGGAAACAGTAACTACCATGACATACATCATAGACTCAGAATCTCCAGAATGTTCAGAAGAAAGATAAGTTGGATCCAGTGGAGTAAATTGCTATAGAGAAGAGAACTCAGGATATAAAGGAGATTTCAAGAATAAAATTCTGAAGACAAAAATGGAAATATTTATGACAAAGAAGATAAAAAGGACAATTGTCTGAAAAGACATTTGCAAATGCCCTAAGAACTCACCAACATAGTTAATATGGAAAAATGTTTGCACGACTTCATTTATGTAAAGTATACAGGATTGCTTGCCTTCTCAATATAGCTGGATCTGCAACTAGATTGAGGAAGATAATTTGAAACTCAAAATTCAGAAATGAATGTTAAAAGTACATTTAAAAGCATAATTAATAAAGCAAACATACAGAAGATAAAAGCAAAAGCAGGTATCAGGAGTAGTATAAAAGTATAGTGTTACATTGTTAAAATAGTATCAAGAATATTAAAGTTAAGAGGTGGAGCCAAGATGACAGAGAAGGCATACGTGACTTTCTAAGCTCCTCTCATACTCTCATGACCAATTATTAAATTCAACCTCAAAAATAGTGCTTGATGGATAAAATTCATGAAGATAAGAAGTACAACTTACCAGCTGAAGATAATCTGGAAAATCACGTTTGTCCTGAGCAGCTAGAGCAGATCAGCGCAAGCAGGGATAGAACCAAAAGATAAGGTCCAAGCAGAACAGGGGTGGAGCCACCTCTGTGATTGGAAAAGTTATAGAGACAACTCTGCCATTGCAAAGCAGTAAACCAGCAGAGAAATTAAAGCCAAAGGTAGAGGATACTCTTAAAAATGCCATAACCTAACAAAATCTGGCTATATGCACCCAAAACCAGAAGTGACTCAGCATAGACCAAAGAACAGCTGTGCAGCTACAATCTGCAGCACAGGTGGGACAGTTACAAATCTGCACACCATGGGGCTCAGCCTGGGGAAGCCTCTAATCTGCACAGTGTGGGGCTCGGTCTAGGGCAATGAAACTTCCGCAGTGTGACTGTGTTTCCCTAGGTAGAGACACTTCCAGTCAGTGCCGGGCTATATGCTGGATAACTGTTAATACCCACAGCCCCACAGTGGCCTTTGGCTTGGTGTAGTAACGCTTTCACTGTTCAGCCTCTAGCCCTAGGGTAGTCGCTAATCTGCACAGTAGGCTTCTTCATTGGGCACTTCCACAGCTTGGCCCTGTGCCACCTAGATCTGAGCACTTCCAATGAGGAACTTTTTCCCAGATCACACCTGTACTTCACTGCTTTTGCAGCCTGTTTGCAAGACAGTTACTGTCCATACACCTATCATTGCTCTGCAGGGGAAGCTGGTAAATTCCTTGCCCTGAAGACAGACCCTACAAGCTTTAAAAAAAAATGAGTAAAAAATCAAAAGGACAATTGATAGTTTCTATACAGAAAGAGAGCAGGTTTGCAACCCTGAGGACACTAATAGCAGACAATCTCCAGACAAAACCGCAAAGAGGGATTGTAACCTGATTCTCATCACACAAATCTCTCCTAGAAGAGACTATTAAAAATCTTAAAAGAGAGCTAGTAAAAAAAAATGGGAAAAGGAAAGAGAAGCTATGCAAGAGAGCAACAACTTCCTGAAATGTGAATTGGAAAAAGTAAAGAACTCCCAGGAAGTGCAGGGGAAAAGAATTTGTGAATTGGAAAATGAAATCCCAAGAAAGGAGGATTTGTGAATTGGAAAAGATAAAGAACTCCCAAGAAAGTAGGATTTGTGAATTGGAAAAAGAAAATAACTCACTAAAAAAAATAGTGAAATGGAAAAAAAATCCATAGAGCAAAACAACTCATTTAAAAACTCAATTGGACATATACAAAAAGAAGTAAAAAAAGCTAATGAAGAAAATAACTCCTTAAAAATCAGAACTGAACAAATAAAAATGAATGATTCATTAAGGCATCAAGAATCAGTCAAGCAAAATCAAAAAATTTAAAAATTAGAAACAGACCATCAAATATCTACTTGAAAAAACAACAGACCTGGAAAATAAATCTAGGAGGATGATCTGAGGATTATTAGACTTCCCAAAAACTATGATGAAAAAAAAAAAGAGCCTAGATATTGTTTTACAGGAAATCATCAAAGAGAACTGCCCAGATGTAATGGAATAAGAAAGTAAAATAGGCGTTCAAAGAATTCATCAAACACCTTCTGAAAAAGACCCTAAATTAAAAATTCCAAGGAATATTGTGGCGAAATATCAGAACTATCAGACTAAGGGAAAATATTGCAAGCACTCAAGAAAAAACAATTCAAATACCGAGATGCCACAATGAGGATTACTCAAGATCTGGCTGCCTCCACATTAAAGAATTGAAAGGCCTGTGACATTCCACAAGGCAATAGAACTTGGAATACAGCCAAGAATAAACCACCCAGCTAAGCTGAGCATTTTCTTCTATGGAAAAAGATGGACATTTAATGAAACAGATGAATTGCATTTGTTTCTAAGGCAAAAACCTAGATCTAAACAAACAAAAAAGAAGATCTCCAACCATAGGACTCAAGAGAAGCAGAAAAAGGTAAAAGGAACTCTTGAGAACTGTATTTCTGTTGTGGATATACATAAAGACCACATGTATAATTTTATTTTACTGATATAACATTAAAAAGGGAAGAAGAATTCGAAAGGGGATAGTATCAGAAAAAGAGAAAAGGGGATATAAAATAGGGAAACTACATTTCACAAAGAAGCAAAGGAAACCTATCATATTTGAGGGAATGTAGAGAGGGGTCGGAACATCATGTGAATCTTAACTCTCATCAGAGTTGGCTCAAAGAGAAAATAATTGATTTTGGTTTTACCACAGGTCTGAGAGGTAAACTATCCTATGTTCTTCTAATTTATTTATAATCTCATTCTTTATGCCTATGTCATGAACCCATTTTGACCTTATCTTGGTATACGGTGTTAAGTGTGGGACAATGCCTAGTTTCTGTCATACTAATTTCCAATTTTCCCAGCTATTGTCAAACAATGAGTTCTTATCTCAAAAGCTGGGGTCTTTGGATTTTTCAAACACTAGATTATTAAAGTTATTGGCTGTTTTGTCCTTTGAACCTGACCTGTTCTACTGATCAACTAGTCTATTTCTTAGCCAATACCAAATGGTTTTGGTAACTGCTGCTTTATAATATAATTTTAGATCTGGTATAGCTAGGTCTCCACCATTTGATTTTTTTTTTCTTTAATTCCCTTGAAATTCTTGACCTTTTGTTTTTTACAGAGAATCTTCTCTCACCTCATTAAAAAATGGGAGAGGAAAAGGGAAAAGGAAAAGAGTAATAAGGGAAGGATACAAGAAAGGGGAAGGGATTCAAAGGGAGGAGGAAGGGATCCTAAAGAGGGAGAGCTGTGTGACACAAGTAGGGTCCCTAAGTTTAATACTGGGAAAGGGAGTAAGGGGGGGGCAAGAAAAAGAAAAGCATAATCTGGGGATAATAAGATGGCAGGAAATACAGAATTAGTCATTTTAACCATAAATGTGAATGAGATGAACTCTCCCATAAAGCAGAGGCGGATAGCAGACTGGATAAAAGTCAGAACCCTACAATACGTTGTTTACAGGAAACATATTTAAAGCAGGGAGATACATACAGAGTAAAGGTAAAAAGGCTGGAGCAGAATTTATTATGCTTCAGGTGAAGTTAAAAAAGCAGGGGTAGCCATCCTTATCTCAGATCAAGCAAAAGCAAAAATTGATCTAATTAAAAGAAATAAGGAAGGAAACTATATCTTGCTAACCATTGGCAGAGACAATGAAGCAATATCAATACTAACCATATATGCACCAAGTGGTATAGCATCGAACTTGTAGGAGAAGTTAAGAGAGTTGCAAGAAGAAATAGACAGAGGAACTATAATAGTGGGAGATCTCAACCTTATACTCTCAGAATTATATGAATCAAACCACAAAACAAATAAGAAAGAAACTGAAGAGGTAAATAGAATATTAGAAAAATCAGGTATGATAGATCTTTGGAGAAAACTGAATGGTGACAGAAAGGAGTATATTTTCTTCTCAGCAGTTCACGAAACCTATACAAAAATTGACCATATATTAGGACATAAAGACCTCAAAATTAAATGCAGGAAGGCAGAAATAGTAAATGCTTTCTTTTCAGATCATGATGCAATAAAAACTACCTTCAACAAAAAGTTAAGGGTAAATAGACCAAAAAGTAATTGGAAACTAAATAATCTCTTCTTAAAAAATGATTGGGTGAAACAGCAAATTATAGACACAATTAATAATTTCGCTCAAGATAATGACAACAATGAGACATCATACCAAAATTTGTGGGATGCAGTAAGCACTTGACAACTCCTTTTTTCTCTATTCCTGTAAAAAAATGTTAAGAAATATATTATAAATAATAATAAATTTTTGTGATTTGAAATTTTTTGAATAACAAAATAAAAATGAAGTCATCGGAATGTCCCAGACATCTCTTTTTGGTCCTATGATGTTTATTTTTTTTATGTCTGTTATTTAACATTTTTGAATATAAGGGAACTTGTAGTCTACAAAATAGAAATGAGAAAATAGGCATCAGATAGCAGATTCTAACTTTGATTCACAAAAATCTCCCTCTTTTTTCTGAGTATGACCAACTCCTCAGAAGAGGTTAAGTGGTTGACTACTGTGTTATCAAAATCAGCCATTCTGATCTCTGTCTTCTCCTCCAATGACAAGCCTTGCAGCATCCCATCATGCCCAGCTCCTTGCATAGGGATCCTCACCACTTTCTTTTCTTTGTGGACACACTATCTTCATCACACACTTGGTTTTCATTCTACTTACTACATGGCACTTAGGAGTAAAGGTGGTCAGATACATCTACACATTTTTGTTTCTAAATTTAGAAATAGTTTCATCTTCCATGAATCTCCTTATTCCAATTGGTGGGAGGCTAATGGTAGGGATATATTTATATTCTATTTTGGAATCTGGGTTTTTTATTTATTTTGTTAATTTTTAATTTTTTTATTTAATATGTTTTATTTTTTATGTTTATTTTATTTTTTATGTTTTTTAATATTTAATATGTTAATCATAACTTTAATAAAAGCATCAATAGCATGGTAATCAAGATTATAATGTAGTAAGATGGGGATAGGAACATGATGATGGAGATGGTCATCTTCCCTATGTTATCTTCTTCCCAGAGCCTTATTTTTCTTCAACAATAAAAAGTGATATTTATATAATTCTTTATTTTTCTATCTCTCTCTAAGGTGGAAGGCCAAATCACTCAAAATATATGCAGAGTCAAAAAAGACAAAAGAAGCAGAGGGACTCAAGTGATTGTATATCCTAGGGCTCTCTTCTCTCCCACCCACAGGAACTTTACCCTGCCCCTCAATTAAATTCAATGCATTGACTTCACCAATGAGTAATGGACTTCAGCACTCATGTAGACAACTATGGCTATTTGTGTATTTCCAATATCTGGCAAGTTTGTGAGTCCATGTACATAAAGTTTTTAAATGCCATCCACACAGTTCCATGAAATAGTTGCACAGTTTGTCTCAGAGTTCCATATTTAGTTATAAAAATATTTAAGATTTTATTGTACAGTATATCATTTTAATATTTTTAATTATAAACTAAAAACCAAGAGCAGAATCATGGAGGACTTAACTATTTAAACTTTTTCATTCAAAGTTATTCTTTTAACCTTACCTTTGATTTTGTCCTCTAAATATTGTCTTTGGAGGGAAAAATGCTCTACATCAAATATCATAGTGATCCAATTTATTTAAATAACTTTTGGTAATTAAATTGTAAAATCTTTTTAAAAGGCTAATGAATTATTATTACTGTGTCACCAAATTTGTCAACTAACTCCTATATATTTTTCATTATTTGACATAATATTTCCCAATAGTCAATTTGAAAGTATAATTTGCAATGGAGAAATGTCAAAGTACTTCTGCTAAAAGATAAGATCTTTAGAGAAAGAGAAAAATATAAACTCAGAGTTGTTACTCTGATCCTTGATATAAATTTCCTTGAAGGGGGTGATTAGAATTAATGGTAAGAACACCTTTAATCATGTTGCTACTAAATTCTCTTGTCTTCCTCCCCAAATATCTTGTTATTCAATGTTTCTGGCTACTTAGGCAAAAATTTGACTCTCCTGATGCTATTCAATGATTCCTTCATTTTCATTCACTTCAGCCTTACTAATCAGGAGTTCCTATCCAATTTTGTTATTTCCTTTTGTGTTCCACACAAATCCACTTTTATATTTTCTGTTTTTTGATATATTTTCTTCTCATTCTTTCCATTTTTTCGTATTTGTGAAAACCCCTTAGAAGATAGTTCAGTCAGTAATGGCTCTATTTTTCTCTCATGCTAATTGATACTCTAAGCTAGAAAGAATAAGAATAGTACTAGTATATGCTCTTCACTGTCTAACCTAGATCCTCTCTCTTCTTCCATCTTTTTTTTTCTTAGTTCAAATGCAACTTCAAACCTTTTTAAACTATGTGATATCAACAGGTTATTTAACACCTGTTTACCTCAATATCTTCATCAATAAAATAGGGTTCAGAATAAAATCTATATCACAAGGTTGTAAGAATCAAATCAGTTGTCTGGAATATAGTAGGCAATTAAATGTTTATCCTCTCCCTTATGTATATCATTTCCATAATGCATCTCTTTCTCTTCATGCTTTCAAGTTAGTCCTTCATACAAGAAATAGTTTACAGAAAGTGAAACATAAATAGTTTTCTTCCTTTTCTTGTTTGTCTGACCTGAAATCCTCCATTAAATGCCTTCTGTCACTGATCACTCAGATTATAACTTATACCTGAGCTATTCTCTTTTACAAAAGCAAGATGAAAGTCTATCTCAATAGAAAAAACAAGTCTAACGTATTTCATACCTTCCTTTGCCTACATACACTTCTATTGACTGTTCTTTAATTCTCTTGCAAAATTATCCTTGCATTGTGTAGAAGAAAACGCTAAAGTACAATTTATAGACTAGAAGGTTAATGAAGAATGAGAAGGAAACTAAAAAAAAAAAACTAAAAGGAAGTGACATGTTTCTCACAATCAATAAATTAACATAAATCAAATGCCTACTATGTATTAAGTACTGATAACATAAGTTGAAAATTTCTGTTCTGAAGGAAATTGCAGTCTAATAGGAGAGAAAACAACCCAAAAACTATGGACAGAAATGCTGTATACAAGAAAATAGGAAATTTTCAACAAAAGCATAATGGTGATTAGAAAAGGTATAAGATGGGGTTTTAGCTGAGTCTTGAAAGATGTTAGCTAAGCCAATACAGAGTGAAGGACATTTAGTGAAAATGCTTAGAACTTGAAGATGGAGTGCTTTGTTTTAAAATTAGCAAGGATAGTAGTTTCACTGGATCATAGAGTAAAATGGGAGAGGTGATAAGATCTTAGAGAATTGGAAAAATAGTATGAGGCAGACAAGTTATAAAGGGCTTGCCTTGCTAAAAAGAGGAATTTATTTTTATATGGATATTTTATGTTTATACTATATCCTCGACGGAGGGAGATAGTAGAGTTTATTAGAGTTTGGTAGGGGAAATGATATGGACTTACTTGTACTTTAAGAGATGATCACTTTAACATCTGAATGGAGGATGAACTGGAGAGGGAAAAGACTATATGCATGGAGATCTACCAGTAGATTACTGCAATAGTTCATATATTTGATGATGAAGGCATGCATCAGGTTAATAGTAGTGATAGAGAATGAAAGGGAGATATGCAAGAGAGGTCAAGAAGACAAAATGGGCAAACCTTGACTATATATCATGAATGAGAGTGAGTGAGAAATTGAGGATGACACCTAGTTTATGAGCTTGGATGAGGGTGCCCTGAACAGTAGTGTGGGAAGAAAGGAAGAGGAGACAGTATTTTGGAGGGAGCAGATGATGAGTTTGATTTTGGATATAGTGTTTAAATATCTATGAGACATACAGTGTTAGATGTACAGGAATAGTTGGAAGTATAAAATTGGAATTCACCAGAGAAGTTTATGTTTAATGAGAATATCTAAAAATCATTAGCATAGAAATGATAGTTAAATTCATGGGATTCAATAGATCATTAAGTGAATCCGTATAAAAGGAGAAGAGATGAAGACACAAGATAGAATGTTTTGGGACACCCATGTTTAGCAGGTACCATCTGGATGAAAATTCAGCAGAGAAAATGGTCATATAGATAGAGGGAGAGCTAGAGAAGATTAGTCATGAAAACAAGGCGAAAAAATAGTAATAAGGACAAGAAAGAGTTCAACAATGTTAAAGACTCCACAGGAGTGTAAAAAGATAAGCATAGAGAAAAGCCAATATATTTGTAGATTAAAAGATGTTTCCCAAAATATTAGGACCTGGAACAAAATTCTGGATGATCTGTTGGAATCCTTACAAAGTATTAAGTCATTAGAATTGATAGAGACAATAATTATCTAATTTAGCATGGTTCAGGATGATTGATCTGATCTTACAAGGAGATGTTATGGGTCAGAAGAAACAAGGTACTAAGTATAACTGATAGAAACAATGCTTGTGTTCACACCTTTAGAGAGCTCATATAAGCAAGAAGCTCTTAGGGCCAGAGAGCACTCTGGGAGGAAACCCATAATCCCACTCTCAGAGGAGTCAACCTTTGAGATAGCATAAAAACAGCTGAGCTCAGTCAGCAGAGTTCAGTTGAAAAGATTGAGAGGGGAGCATCAGTCAGTTCAGAGAGAAGCCCTCTCTTGGAGGTGCCGCCAGATTCATTCACTTCACCTTGGTGGCTGAGTTCCTGCACTTCCCCCACTGAGACCAAGGCTGGTCTAAAAGGCTCTCCAGAAAACCGCCCAGCCCCAGTCAAGGAGGCAAGACAGATTCATTCCAACTTTCACCTTGGTGCTGGCTGGAGACATTCGAAGTTGAGCTAGAGGAGTCAGATTCATTCCATCTTCCAACTTTGTGCTGGCTGGAGGCTGAAGAAAGCAGAGGCAGAAGCAAGGGACAATCTGCAAGAGCTCTTGGAACCAAGCAGAGAGATAGGCCTCTAAGCTAATCAGGCCCAAGGAAAGAGATAAGAAATAAACGTTTGAACTTTTAGCACCTGGCTGCATTTCGAGTAATTATTACTTTTAACTGAAACTAAGGCTGCCTCCAGAAAACCTCTCTGAGAAACCTCCTCCCAGAGAGAACCTTCATATTATATTTAAAAGAAGAAAAACACCATAATGATCAACTCTAGGTTTATCTCTATTGCATTATAATCTCAACATTCTACCTATCAGGAAAATGAGGACTTGAAATTCTAGAATGATAATATGGAGGTAAGCTCTAAGTAAATGCAGAGTAAAAACGTGAGGGCAGGTCTTTTGACTCACTGTCCACTCTAGTTTTGATGGATTTTAGTTCATTTGTTTTCCAAATAAGTATTGAGGCAGTTAGATAGTGTAGTAGATAAGAGCACTGGCCCTAATGTCAGGAGGACCTGGCTTCAAATTCAGCCTCAGATACTTAACACTTTGTAGTTGTGTGATCTTGAAGAAATCACTGAACCCTAATTACTTCACCAAGAAAAAGAAATCATCCAAATAAGTATCTAATGCCAAATAGATTCAAATCTTTACTAGAGAAGCAGGGTTTCCCTGCTTTATTTGAAATCTACCTCATGTGACAAAAGTTTATCAGAGCCCAGATCCTTCTGAATGGTGATATACTATAACTGAATAACTCACCAGGCTTTTATTTTACAAGATTTATTAAATACTTACCATAACAAAATGGAGGATAGCTAGAGTGATGGACCTGGAATCAGGAAGATTCATCTGAGATGTAAAAGGGAATGTCATAGAATATCAGTATCTTAGCTAAGAAAACCTCAAATCAGGTCACAAAAAGTCAGACAGGATTGAAACAATTGAACAATAATAACAATAATAAAACATTCTGTAAAATCTTGAGGATAGGAAGACAAGAAATAAAGCACTGCTTACCTTCAAGGAGCTTACATCTTATTAATAACTATGAATTTACCCTAATTATGCAAGTACCTTTGAACCTTAATCCTTGTAACTCAGAAATTAAGGCAGTCACTATGGCAACACTGAGCATTGACTTGAGTATGAATCCTCATTCATCAGTGGAAACTTATACAAAGAATAATTAATTTGATAAATGACTTGATTTAAGATTTTCTGTTTGCCTAGATCCTTTCTTCAAATGAACAATCTGACTTTGCTATTTGTCTAACACTACCCTGCACAATGCCCTATTTTTTTAAAGATTGCTTATAAGCATTACCCTCCCCAGCTCTCAGTAAAGCCTGGCCTTGTTCTAGCCCAGAAACATGTGCTGTTTGCAAATAAGGATGACTTTTCATCTGTCCACCTCTACATTCTTTCTAGTACCTGGCATTATTCTGACCTCTTCTACACATTATGCCACAGTTTCATCCTTACCTGCATCCTTGCAGTGACCTATAACTCAGTTCTGCCTTTTTTCAGACCTCTGAACCAATTTGGAATAGAGCCAAAAGTAGATGGAATTCATTTGATGTTTCTGTTCTCTCCTTTTTGACATTCAGTGTACCATTTGCAGCATGAATATCAAGCTCCAATTCTCTAGCCGACTTTCTGCCTTTGATGTATTTTAAAAATGTCTTGTTACTAGCTTTGGAATCTCCTGCTAGGTTAACTTAGCAGCCAGTCAATCAACATTTATTGGAGATCCATTTACTCTGTGCAAAGCAGTATACTGTGTGCTTCAGGGAAATATAAAAGGAGGAAGTAACATCTATGGCTCTGTCTCTTAAGAAGCTTATATTCATATCATGCTGTTTCCCATGTTTTTCAAGGCTTTTTATTGTATGTACAACAATAGATGTTCTGATAGGAATTATGTATCTAGTTCTGACCTTCTGATTCCAACATAATGTTAATCAATTAAATCTAATGTTTCTAAATTCTTTGCATCACTACTTCTTAGATATCCTCTAATCCAAAGCAGACAATTCAACTCAATGCTTTTAAATTTTATTTTGAGTATGTGTGTGTGTGTTTTACTTATCCAGTTTTTTAAAAATAGCACATATGAATTCTTGAGATATTTTAAATTTCTTTAGATTCACTGTATGTTTGTAAACCACATAAGCAAATAGGAAATTAAAAGACAAATTTACAAACTAGAAGATAAACATAACAGGTACCTAGGTCTCACTTTTAGTTTTCTCAATATTTTTTTTTCTTTACTGATTTCTGGTATAGCTTACCTCTTATTTAGTTATAGTCATTTGAGAGGATAGAATAGACTGACATTTCACTGATATTTTAAATTGATTAACCAGTATTAATAGAGTGATAAAGATAATCTAGAGTAATCTACATCATTACTAAGCCTATTTTTTCCAACTAAAAGTTTTGAGAAAATGTTTTTTATATACAGACACACCTCCTATCCTACTGAACAAAAATAGTGGTTCAATGTAGCATGAGTCCAATTCATCTTCTAAACATAATGCTTGATACACAGAAGGATCACTCCAATTTTTTTTATATTCCATACTTCTCAGGGGAGTGGTTTGCCAAATCCTCCCACTAAAGGAACTTTGATTGGGAGATTGAACAGGGGCAAAAGAATCATCATCAGAAAAAGGAAAAAAGTCATGTAAAAATCCAAGTCTTCTTTTACTAAAAAGAGATTCATGTTGATCAATGAGGATAATTAAATCCCATATTTTATATATATATATATATATATATATATATATATATATATATATATAGAGAGAGAGAGAGAGAGAGAGAGAGAGAGAGAGAGAGCATACCTTTAATCCCTGTAAGAGTAAGTTTGACTCTGGTGGATCATTAGATTTCAGGAGTTCTTATGCTCAAAAAGTTATCAAACTGTGCATACCCTTTGATCCAGCAGTGTTACTACTGGGCTTATATCCCAAAGAGATCATAAAGAAGCGAAAGGGATCTGTATGTGCACGAATGTTTGTGCCAGCCCTCTTTGTAGTGGCCAGAAACTGGAAACTGAGTGGATGCCCATCAATTGGAGAATGGCTGAATAAATTGTTGGTATATGAATATTATGGAATATTATTGTTCTGTACAAAATGACCAACAGGATGATTTCAGAAAGGCCTGGAGAGACTTAAATGAACTGATGCTGAGTGAAATGAGCAGAGCCAAAAGATCATTATATACTTCAACAACAATACTATATGATGACCAATTCTGATGGATCTGGCTATCCTCAGCAATAAAATGAACCAAATCAGTTCCAATGGAGCAGTAATGAACTGAACCAGCTATGCCCAGCGAAAGAATTCTGGGAGATGACTAAAAATCATTACATTGAATTCCCAATCCCTATATTTTTGCCCATCTGCATTTTTTATTTCCTTCACAGGCTAATTGTACAACATTTCAGAGTCTAATTCTTTTTGTACAGCAAAATAACAGTTTGGTCATGTATACTTATTGTGTATCTAATTTATATTTTAATATATTTAACATCTACTGATCATCCTGCCATCTGGGGGAGGGGGTGGGGGGATGGAGGGGAAAAATTGGAACAAGAGGTTTGGCAATTGTCAATGCTGTAAAGTTACCCATACATATAACCTGTAAGTAAAAGGCTATTAAAAAAAAAAAAAAAGATTTCAGGAGTTCTGACCAACACTTAGCTAAAGCAATCAAGTGTCCTTATCGACACCAGAAACAAAAAATATCTGAAGAAGTGAAACAAGGTATCATCAGATTCTTTAAGGAAGGGTGAATCTATATGTTGGAAACAGAATTGGTCCATGCTCATTTTCTGTTCAAAAGTGGAATTGGCTCCATCATTGGTTTGTTTACATGAAGATGGAATAAGAAAAGGAGAGAGAATTTAAGTAGATTTAAAAAAAAAAAAAACTAGAGTTTTTCATTCCTGTATTTAATCTTATAAAATATTTTAAATAATTTTGCTGTTTATTTTTACAACTTGAATTGTTGTGTTTTAATTATTCCTATAATATAGAAAATTATTTTATAGTAATGATCTAAAAAAACTGATCTATAAAAACAAGTTTTCTAAGTAGATATATTATTTCTTCATATTGTTCTTCAAACCTGGCTTATATTTACATGACATCACTCTTTTCTTTTTATAAATTCACAAAATCATAGGATTGTATATTATTTCCTGAGGAAATCTCATCAGTCCTAAACTGTAGGAATTGTATATGTGTGTGTGTGTGTATGTATGTATGTATTTTCTCCTAAAAAGACATATTGTCCTTTGATAAAATATTCCACTCAAGAAACGCTCTTGGGAATTTACCTAAACTCTTCTGAAATGTATTTTAGTTGTATTATCTCTTACGGGAGGCAGAAATCAATTTTTCATTGACACCTGTACATTATATTTTCAATACAGAGTAGCTCTACTTTGGAATAATATGAGAATTTAAGAAGGTTCATTGAAGAGAAAGGGACATGTCAGTAGAAGCTAGAAAGGATAGTGAGCCCGCCAATTTCTTTGTAATATAGGATTCATTTAGGAGCCACAAAGCAGTATAGACAAAGTGGGACTAGAATAAAGAAGTTTAAAACTAAATATAGTTGTTTGGATATCATGTTACTTGCAGCAGAAAACCATTAAAAACTTTTCAAGAGATCAATGACATTAGAATGGGTTTTTTGAAAGAAGAATTAGATAAAAATTATTATGGACTATAGAGAAGGAAATGGTAAGTCACTCTAGCATCTTTTCCAGGAAAACTTTACAAAATATTGTCTGGGGTAAATGAAAAATGGTCATAACCAAATGAGTGAATAATAGCCAAAATATTGGAATAAAAAGGGGGAAAGACTGATTACCATATTTGAAAAGTAAACAAATGTAAACTAGCACAGATCTGTATTATATGAATGAGATACAATACAATTTGTACAGAAAGGCAAAGTATTATTTGGTGGTCAAGTGTAGAAAACAAAGTAGAGGAAGAATTTAAAAATAAAACTTAAAGTTTTACTTAACAGGTCAAAAGAATCTTTTGCACATAATCCTTGTAACATTGATATAGAACAGCAAACAAGGAAGATTCACATCCCCTGGAGATGTCAAGCCTTAGGGTACCAGAGTTGCTAAAAAGACATATACTATTCATCTTCACTGAGCCTGAAGTCAGGAAGATGTTAGTTTTAAATCTTGCCTGCAGACATATACTAATTTTGTGACTATGGCTAACTCCCTTAAACTGTTTCTTCAGTTTCTTCAAGTATAAAAAAGCATAATAGCACCAGTCTCCCAAGGTTCTTGTGAGGATGAAATAAGATCATTTTTAATAGTAGTAGCTTTTTTATTTTTCAAAATATATGCAAAGATAATTTTCAACATTCTCCATTGTAAAACCTTGTGTTACAAATTTTTCTCCCTCCCCACCCCTCTCTTCACCAACAAAACAAGCAATCCAATATAGGTTAAACATGTGCAATTACAGCAAACTCATTTCCACATTTATCATGCTGTACAAGGAAAATCAGATTAAAAAGGGAAAATGAGAGAAAAAAACAAGCAAGCAAATAACAAGCACAAAAAAGTGAAAATACTACGTTGTAATCCATATTCAGTCCCCATAGTCCTCTTTCTGGATGCAGATGGCTCTCTCCATCACAAGTTTACTGGCATTGCCCTGAATCATCTTATTGTTGAGAAGAACTGGGGGGGGGAGGGAAGAGGAGGTGAGGCTGAGCCAAGATGACAGAGAGGACACATGCTTCTTTCTGAGCTTTCCTACTACCCTCACACTAATTACAAAGCTCAACATCTGAAATAGTGCTGGACTGACATAATCCATGGATATTGGATGTGCATCAAATTACCAGCAGAAGTTAGTTTTGAGGATTATCAGAAAAGGTCTGTTTTGGTTGGGCATCAACATGGGAGGAAGCCAGGTACAGTCAGGGAGGCAGAGCAGGAAGGACAGCCCAGGTTGAGTACACCAGGAGTGAGGTGTGGTCTCCAGGGGACTGAGAATCTATGGAGAGTACTCTACCACAGTGTCGGACACTCTGTCCTGGTTACAAACCAGTAGATCAGCAGAGAAGTTATAAAATATCTAACACAAACACAAACCACAAACACAAAATATCTAACACAAACACAAACACAAACATAAAGGAGTGTACCCCAAAGCTCTGGAGTTTTCACAGGACCTGGGTGTGGCCACTAGGCCCAGCACTAGGAGTGACTCGGCACAATCCCAGCACAGCCACTGCCACTTCATGCTGCCTGTAGAAGAAACTTGAAGAGGCTTCCTTGCCCTATAAGCAGATCCCATTTTTTTTTTAAATGAGTGAAAGAGCAGAACAGATTTCAAGTCCTAAAGAGACTAAAAAGCAGATAGTCTCCAGATGAAGCCCCAAAGAGTGATATAACCTAGTCCCCATTACAAAAGTCTCTTCTAGAAGAAATCAAAAAGGTACTCAAAAGAGAGCAAGAAGAAAAATGATGAAAGGAAAGGAAAACTTTGCAAGAGGGTTTGCAAAAGGCATATAACTTATTAAAAGATAGATTAGAAAAATAAAACCACTCCCTGAAAGACAGAATATGTGAAATGGCAAAATAAAATAACTCCATAAAAAAACAAAATTTGTGAAACAGAAAAAAAATTAATAGAACAAAACAACTCATTTAAAAACTCAATTGGACAAATGCAAAAAGAAGTAAAAAAATAAATGAAGAAAATAATTCATTGAAAATCAGAACTGAACAAATGGAAATGAATGCCTCGAAACATCAAAAATCAGGTAAACAAAACAAAAAAAAATGAAAATACTTATTTTTGAAAACTACTGACTTGGAAAAAAGATCTAGAAGAGATAATTAAGGATTTCTGGACTACCTGAAAACCATGAGAAAAAAAAAAATAGCTTAGACAATATTTTTTAGGAAATCATCAAAGAGAACTGCCTAGATGCCATAAAACCAGAAGGTAAAATAGCCATTCAAAGAATTTATCGAACACCTCCTAAAAACTCCAAGCAATATCAGTGGATAAATTTCAGAACTGTCAGACCAAGGAAAAAATATTACAAGCAGCCAAAAAACCCCCAAACAACAAACAAACAAACAATTCAAATACTGTGGAACCACAATAAAGGGTCACTCAGGATCTAGCAGCTTCCATATTAAAAAATTGAAAGGACTAGAATCTGATATTCTGAAAGTAAAGAAACCTGGAATTCAAGCAAGAATAAACTACTCAGATAAACTGAGCACTTTCATCCAGGGAATAAGATGGGCATTCAAAGAAACAGGTGAATTTCATTTATTTCTAACAACAACAACAACAAAAAATAAAAAATAAAAAAAAAAATTTGACCTTCAAATATGGAATCAGGAGAAGCATAAAAAGAATTCTTGAGAACTGTATTTCTGTTATGGATAAACATAGAAAGTGCATGTATAGTTTTATTTTACTGTTATAATATAAAAAAAGGATTAGAGGTGGAAAGGGGAATGTACCAAAAAGAGGGAAAAGTGGAGGCAAAAAAAGGGAAATTACATCTCACAAGGAGGCAAATAGGTTTCCACCTATTGTATCTGAGAGAAAGAAGGAAGGGGAATGAACATTGTGTGAATCTTACTCTTATCAGATTTGGCTCAAAGAGAAAATATTAGACATTTTTGGTTTACAAAGAAACTTCTTTCACCTCATAGAAAAGTGGGAAGGGAAAGGGGAAAAGAGAAGGGGTAGTTGAAATAGAAGGGAATACAAAAATAGTAGAGGAGAGGTATAAGAAAGAGGGAGGGACTCTAAAGGGGAAGAGATTTTAAAGGGGGAGAGCTGCTTGAGGCATTCGCATGTTATATACTGGGGAGTGGGGGAAAGTAAAAGGAAAGAGAAAAGTATAATCTGGGGATAATAAAATGGCAGGAAATACAGAATAAGTGGTTTTAACTATAAATGTGAATGGGGTAAACTCTCCCATAAAGTAGAAATGCACAACAGACTAAATTAAAAGCCAGAATCATACAATATAATGTTTACAGGAAACTCTTTTAAACCAGGGTGAAACATACAGAGTAAAGGTAAAGGCTGGAGTAGAATCTATTATACTTCAGGTGAAGTTAAAAAAAAAAAAAAAAAAGCAGGGGTAGCCATTCTGATCTCAGATCAAGTAAAAGCAAAAATTGATCTAAAAAAGGAAGGAAAATATATTTTGCTAAAGAGTACCATAGATAATGAAGCAATATCAATACTAAACATGTATGCACCAAGTGATTTATTATCCATATTCCTAGAGGACAATTTAAGAGAACTGCAAGAAGGAATAGATAGAAAAAACTATAATAGTGGGATATCTTAACCTTGCTCTCTCATAACTAGATAAATCAAAGTACAACATAAATTAGAAAGACGTTATAGAGAAAAAGAGAATACTAGAAAAGTGAGCTATTTTAGATCTTTGGAGAAAATTGAATGGAGACAGAAGGAAGTATACTTTCTTCTCGGCAGTCCCGGGAACCTGTACAAAAATTTACTATATATTAGGACATAAGACCTCAAAATCAAATGCAAAAAGGCCAAAAAAAAAGTAAATGCATTTTTCAGATCACAATGTAATAAAAATTACATTCAATAAAAAGTCAAGGGAAAATCAACCAAAAAGTAATTGGAAACTAAATATTCTCACCTAAAGACTGAATGGGTGAAATAGGAAAATTTTATTATTAAGGGGAAATTAAATTAAATATCAAATTGAAAATCTTTTGTACAAACAAAATTAATGCAGGCAACATTAGAAGGGAAACAATAAACTGGGAAAACATTTTTACAATCAAAGGTTCTGACAAAGGCCTCATCTCCAAAATATATAGGGAACTGACTCTAATTTATAAGAAATCAAGCCAGTCTCCAATTGATAAATGGTGAAAGGATATGAACAGACAGTTTTCAGATGAAGAAATTGAAACTATTTTTAGTCATATGAAAAGATGCCCAAGTCATTATTTATCAGAGAAATGCAAATTAACATAACTCTGAGATACTACTTGTCAGATTGGCTAGAATGACAGGGAAAGATAATGCACAATGTTGGAGGGGATGTGGGAAAACTGGGACACTGATGCATTGTTGCTGGAATTGTGAATACATCCAACCATTCTGGAGAGCAATTTGGAACTTTGCTCAAAAAGTTATCAAACTGTGCATCCCCTTTGATCCAGCAGTGCTACTATTGGGTTTATATCCCAAAGAAATATTAAAGAAGGGAAAGGGACCTGTATGTGCAAGAATGCTTGTGGCAGCCCTCTTTGTAGTCACTAGGAAGTGGAAACTGAGTAAATGCCACCAATTGGGGAATGGCTGAATAAATTGTGGTATATGAATATTATGGAATATTACTGTTCTGTAAGAAATGACCAACAAGATGATTTCAGAACATCCTGGAGAGACTTATATTTACTGATGCTGAGTGAGAAGAGCAAAACCAGGAGATCATTATATACTTTACCAACAATACCATATGATGAGCAATTCTGATGGATGTGATTGTCTTCAACAATGAGATGAACCAAATCAGTTCCATTTGCTAAATAATGAATAGAACCAGCTGGGAGTAGCTGTAGTAGTATCCTTTCCAAGTGTGTCTTTTTTACCACCAACTTATTATAGAGCTCTAAAGGTGCTACTGAACTTAAATTAAAGTTAGTTCTTAACAAAAGGCTTTATTTGTTTCTGATACCTAGAGAGAAACCTCCCTTTTTTTCTTATTCCTCTCTAGTTGCTTCTGTTTAAATAGGAAAATTGAAGCTACCACTACTGCTAAGGGCTACTTTATCATTGTATCTTTAAAAAGGGAACCCAAGAAACTGATTTTTTTTGGTCCTCCACGCACTTATTAATGTTATTTCCCTAAATTTTAAGTATTCTAAAATTCTAGTAGCTAACTCTAATCTATAGGATCAAAGAGAAAATTTACAACCTGTTCTCTTCCTACCTTTCTAGTCCTCCTTATTATAGTATACTCTTTAGATTCACATTACTGTTCACAATATATGCATTCCATCCACATTGTCTTAATCTTCCTCATGCATAAAATTTTATCTCTCATCTCTGTGCCTTTTAACTAGCTCTTCCATATACCTGGAATGGCATCTCTCCTTACTTCTACTCCTCCTCCCCCCAAAAAAATCAATTCCCTCCAAAACTCAGTTAAAGCACCACCATCCGGATGAAGCCTCCCCTGAATACCACACCACCTCTACACCCAGGTAATATTAATGCTCCTAAAACCTTCTCCCAGAATTATCTTCTATCTCTTTTGCTAATAAATACCTATATATATATATATATATATATATATACAAGCTGTTTCATCAGGCTTTGTTGTAGGCTCTTTAAGGGAAGGACTATTGATTTTTTTTTTTAACCTTTATTTTCCCAAGAACTTATCACAAAGCTTGACATATTGCAAATACATATTAATGCTTTTTGATTGATTGATTACAACCAATATTTCAAAGACATAGACCCCTATTTAATAATATGTCAAATCTTCTTTGGGTCCAAGGTGGTAAAATAAAGGCAGGAACTTGGCTAAGCTCTCCCCAAAACTGTTCCAAATTTCATTAAATTTTGACTCTAAAATAATTTTAGAACACCAAATCTCTCAAAAAGATAGAGTAGGACATTTTCTAGCTGAATACAACTTAGAAGGTCAGCAGAAAAGCTCTGTGGCTCCAGTCTGGAAGTCCAGCATGCACCCAGTTCAAGTTAGGACAATGCATTCCCAGCTACACCCCTGACCCTGGTCCATGCCCCAGTGCCAGCAAAGCAGGACCCCTGAATCAGCACTAGCACTGAAGGTATCTAGACCTCTCAGTGCAGAGATACCAAAGACAACTTAGAAGGTCTGCACAAAATGTGTGTAAGTAGGGTAAGGGGGCCTTGGGAAACCAGCAGACCAAGAGTGGGCATGGGAAGTTGTGGGGGTGGCAACTTCCATAGGCCATAGACCACTAGAGGTCTTTTTATTAACACTAAAGAAGGACTAGATCTTAACTGGATCATAACACTAAAGAAGGACTAGATACAGTGGGATGGAAACACTCCTAATAATTCCCAGGCAGAATAATTTGTGAAGTGTTGTTATGTTTACCTATGTATTTTATAGCTCTAAAATATTTTCTGATTCTAAATCCCTGGTCATATGACAATTAACTTTCCTCTAAATTAATTATTTTCTCTTCTACCTCTGTATATTTGTATAAGTTATCCCTTTTGCTTAAAGTATACTGTTAAGGAACAGGTTAATTCTCTGAGAGCCTCCGCAGCTGTGGATCATAACATTCAAAGGAGTTGCAAGGTAGCCTTTGGCTGACACAGGTGTTGTGGACTGGGACTAAGATAAATTGGAGGCAGAAGAAGAGGAGAGAGGTCAGGCAACACAACAGCCTCTCAGAGAGGTCAGAGAACAACTGCCTCTCAGTCTCCTTGTATCATCCTCTCACAAGAGGAGATCCATTCTGGGTTGGATTTTCAGCAGCCACTGTCAGGTGGCTCCCGTGTATTCCAACAGCCCTCCTGTGTATTCCAATATATACTCCTTCATAACTCTTTTTCAGGATCCCCATTTTCCTTAAGTGCCCTCTTTTATAAATGTTTTGTTAATCATCCCCATAGTTTTTAAAGTGTCCAAGGGTCCTCAAACTATGGCCCACAGGTCAGATGCAGCAGCTGAGGATGTTTAACCCCCTTACCCAGGGCTATGAAGTTTCTTTATTTAAAGGCCCACAAAACAAAGTTTTTGTTTTTACTATAGTCCGGCCCTCCAAAGTCTGAGGGACAGTGAACTGGCTCCCTATTTAAAAAGTTTGAGGACGCCTGTTTAAGTTTAAGGTTTAAACTTAAGTTTAAGGCTTACACTGTTTTTATTCCTTTCTAAAATGTAAGCTTCTTGTTGACAGACCCTGCTTTATTATTGCATTGTCAACACATAGAACAGTGTCATACAAATACTCAATAAATATTTGTTACACTGTCATTGAAAGTGATGAATTATATTTTAAATATTGATTTTTAGATGATGCAGGAATATCCAAGTGGAAATGCCTCAAAGGCAGTTGCAGACATGATCCTGGAAACTGCTTGTTTTTATATTTTCATACACTAATATATATGAAAATATAAAAACAAGCAAAAATAAAACAGGATGGGTGATGGATCTCTATTTGGAATTTTTAATTTAACAAACATATTGTTATATAATTTTGGTAACTATATCAAAATTATTAGTCAATTAATGAAAGTCATAAACTAGAGAACTTTAATTTAAATCAACCCTGTTCTTGGAACAGTATCATATATTTCTGGATAATGAAGATCAAAAATGTAGTCAAAAGAACTGGGTTTGAGGGCTGCCTATAGTATTTATTAGCTGTGTGACTTTAGCCATGCCATTTACCATTTTTTGCATCAGTTTATTTTTTGTAAAATGGTGAGGAAGGCATCAGGGTGTAGTGGCTAGAGAGATGATCTTGGTTAGAAAGAAATGGGTTTCTTCACTTTAATATATATGGACTGTGTGACCCTAGGCAAGTTACCTAACCCCTCAATGCTTCTGACAACTCTATACTGCAGACCAGGTGCCAATTTCCCATTAGAGGAATATCAGGAGGAAACTACGCCAATAGAATTGTAAGTTTAGCTTTAATATTTTAAATAAGAATAAAAACACTCACAATACCTTAAATAAAATTCTCAAAATATGATATTTTATAATATTATTGTAAGTGTAGCACTTTCTAAAAGCTATATATTCATGAGGTATTATCCTTATTATTTTCATCTTTGCTACAAAGGGTAGGGCCTTTTAAGGCAAGCAATGTAGCAAAAATAATAGGAATCACAGAATCATGAAATCTGTGACTTAAAAACTATGTTTTCAAGCTGGCCTTCATACCACATTGCCTAAAGAGAAATGATAACCCAAGCTGAAACACTAATGTGCACAGAGAATATAACAGTGCCATCCAGCATGAATGCCAAGGGCTACTGGGTGGATGAGGACATAAACTCCCTAATTAGGCATTTTTCCTTCATATGTGTGTTGGATCAGTTGACTGCTGAGTTTCTTCATAACTTATGACCCTGGAACAATTCTGACACTTATGTAGGTATAATTTGGCTCAGAATCATATGAACCTAACAACTATTCTCATTCTTACTTTGCATCTCTATTATATTATTATTGATGAAGATGATAGATAAATGATAGCCAACATTTCCAAACACCTACTATGTGCCAGATGTTTTAGAAATAATATCTCATTAAATTTGCATCACATCTCTGAGAAGTAGATCCTTTTATTATCTCCATTTTACACATGAGGAGACTGAAATAAACAGAGACTAAATGAGTTGGCCAGAGTAACACAGATAACCAGTGTTTGAGACCAGATTTAAAATCAGATCATCCTGACTTTAGAGTCCTTGTTCCACTTAGTTAGTTCAGCAGAAAATGAAATAATGTATTCTGACAGGTGTATTTCAACAGGGTGTATTGGAAAGAATCCTGGATTTGGAATCAGAGACATTGTCTATGAATCCTATCTACTATTAATCCCACAATGACTTTAGGCAATAACATTTTTCCTTAACCTTATTTTCTTCATCTATAAAATGAGAGAGATCAATTCAGTAACCAGTAAGTGTCATTTAACCTCACATCTTCTCCTTCTATGATCTTATATCCTAATTAATGTATAGATTCCAGGAATGCTACTCCATGTCTAATGCCTTTTCTTAATTCATTGTTCTCTACCTCCCTGTCATGTCCAATTCCCTCCAGAGTTTTTTTTAAAATATTATATAGTGAATATTTACTATTTATTAATTGTTGTATTACATAATGATAATTTATGTCACTTATGTCATTCATTTGTTTTTAATATATCTTTACTTTTTAATATCTCATTTTCTAGTTCCCAAAGCATTTTACATGTTATTTCATTTGATTCTCATAAGTTCAGGAGGGAGCAGGTACTTTTATTATTATTCTCATTTTTTCAAAAATGGAATGAAACTAAAGGAGGTTAAATGCCTTGTTCCAGTGCATATGACATTTTTGGGGGGCAAGGCATTTGGGATTAAGCAATTTGCTATATGTCACACAGCTAGTATCTGGTGCTGAATTTGAACTCAGGTCCTCCTGACTCTAGTGTTAGTGTTCTATTCATTAGCACTAGCACCTATTTGTCCTACAGTGACATAATTTTTAAGGGATTTGAATGCAAAATCCCTCTGATTGCGGCTTTGGCACTCCATCTACTGTACCACTTAGCTTCCATGTGCTCACTACTTTTTTTATGTACTACAGACCTACTCTATTATCCAGCTCCAGTGACTGGGTCTTATACCTTGTATAAGATATACTTGATGCTGACTGCACACTGCTATGGTTCTCTTAACTCATGTTATGATTTAATTCCTCATCTGAGAATATCATCCTTCTGCTCTTCATTGGATATCCTTTATTCAGACTGATTGTCAACCTATATCTCTTTTTTTTTACATTTCTTACTACTTCAAAATCTCAAACTCTTATACTTACTTTCTGTCACTATCTTTTGCTAATACTTTCTGATATTACCTAATCTTCCTTTTGCATGGACTCTTTATCAACTCTTAGGACATGATACTAAGTAGTGAATATGAGCTTTGATATTTGGGCAGGGAAATTCTAATACCATTTAATTCACATATATTATAATTTTCTTCCACTGGAACTTAGCCAGATCCATGGAGCTAGAGAAGTGATTTCAAAGCCTGAATACCTGATAAATATTTTTTTAATTGGAATCACATAGTTGATTGAGCTCTTTTAATAATCAAATCTCTTCAAAATAAAATTAATTTTATTGAAATGTATTAAATTTTCATTTTTTCCTATTTGAATTCTTCAGTTAGAGACTCTATAACCAATCCAATCCAACAAATAATTCCTATTGTCTGTTTTGTGCCAGTAAGTATGACAGGCATTGTCAATTAAAAGAAAAAATGAAAAATACTATATTCCCTCAAGAAACATATATTCTTATAGGAGTAACAACATACCTATATGTGAAAAACAATCAGGAAGATAATGAAATGATTTTTATAGTAAGTGGGATAAACAACCTTGGGAGAAGATAAACATTATAAAGCAGAAAGATGAACAGGCATTTAAGGAATAGGGCACATAATTACAAAGGGATAGAGGCAAGAGTACTCTGAGTTCAGAGAACATCAAATAGCAGTTTGGATATGCAATATTCCTGGTGAATTAACCTGTAGTCAGGGAATGAATAGTTTTAAATGATAAACAGGAAAAAAATGTGTGGTTTATTCTAGAGACAGTAGAGATTTTTGTAATAATAATTGATGCAGCCAGATTTGCTTTGTTTTAGAATGATAATTTCAGTAAGCCAAGTGCAGGAGATATACATTGGAGACAGAAGAAACAAGAATACTAGAATATAATTAGGGAGCTTTTGTAATTGCTCAGAAGAGAATTGATTTGTGCCAGAGCAGCTGAGTTAGAATGGAAAATGGAGAGAAGGAAATAGATTCAAGATATGCTACAGAAGTATAATTGATAAGCTTTGACAAGTAATTGAATCTGGAGGAGAGAGGTCAAGAAGAAGGAAAGTTATCTTTGCACAACTACATAGATTTCAACAAAACTAAAGATGTGAGGAAGAATGTTTGACTGTTGGGAGGAAAGTTAATAAGTTTCATTGTGGACATATTGATTGTGACATGCCCATGAGAAATTTATGTAGAGATGTCCATTTGGTGTGTGACTCTGTGTATCTGTATGTATACACACATACGCATATGTATACATGCTCATTTATATGTTGTATAATTTATATATAGTGTTTATAATAATTATATTATATTTATTATATTACATTTAGAGATATATAGCATTTAGGGTTGAATAGATTGATCTGTGGAAGATTTGCAAAATGGTGAATGAATTAATTTATAGGTGCTAATGCTATAGGAAAAACCCTTGAAATATAGGTAAAATTAGTGGGATTTGAATGATGATCTAGCAAATGAACAGGAAGAATGCTAGGAAAGTAAAAGGACCACTAATGCAGATAGATACATGTAAATCAATAAATGAATTAATATTTAATAAACATATTAATGAATTAATAAATATATTAAATATATATTAATCCCAGGGGTTATTGAGTATTAGAGAAAAGGGTAGTCCATATTATCAGATGTTGCAGAAAATTCAAGAATGATGAGAACTGAATAATGACCTTTGAATTTTTCAGTTCAAAGATCATTATTCCTCTTGAAAATAGCAAATTTAAACACATGTTTAGGTTAAAATATGGTTTGAAAAGAGAAAGATGAAACAGTCCAGGTAGATAGATGATTTTCTTTGTTTTGCATCTCACTCCCTTAGCTACTTAATTGGGAAAGTAAGCTTAAAAGCCTAGTAATGTCAACAAAAGGATTCATAAGTATTTATAAGGACATGGATATCTTTAGAGGCATCAAGTATAGTATCAGTAGAAAGAAACCAAAGTTTAGAGAAGTATGTTAAAAGAAGTGCTATAATGTCATAATAGAAAGAGGGAATTATATTTTGAAATAGAAAGTGATGTCCTTGGAAATAGGAAAGACTACCTTTTCATTTGTCAGTGTAAGAAAGGAGAAGAGAGGAGTTAATGTTGAGAGGATTTTGAAAGAAAATAAAGAGAAAAGAGTCGACAATAAAAGATAAAGCCTAAGTCCTATTATGATAAGTATTAAAAACATAGTGTAGGGAAAGTTAAAGAAGAGAAAACTTTAGGAAAAAGTTGATTTTCATTGGATATAATTAATTATGGAAAAATAACATGATTACTTTTCAGCAGTTAGTGATAGATTTCATGAAATAAATTTATAGTTCATGAAGTAAATATGTTTTGCAACTTCCTAGCATCTTAGTAGAAACAGAGAATGCAATTATGTAGCTCACAAGTTTTGTTAGGATAATCATGTTTATTCCACAATTAAAAGTGAAAGTAGTTCTAAGAACATGAATTATGAGAGCAGATAACAAATGGGATCACCTATAATCATTAAAATTGTAGCAGGAAAAGTATGAGGAGGATGCAAGACCTGAAGGACCATAAATTCACAAGAGTGTAACATATTTTTTCTCCTGCAACTAAGGATCTTGCGGTATAACTCATCAGTGAAACCCCATCCTAATTAGGCAGCTAATGTAGTTGACAAAAATCATTATCAGTATCTATTCTTACTGGTTGGTTTACTCAGCAAATTTTTACAGCAAAAACAGCTACCTCAGGTGAGATCCTCCAGTCTTTTGTCTGTGGGGAAATGGGAGATCTGACCTGATTGGTTTAGATTGCTTAAGGAGATAACTGAGATGAATTGGGATTTACTGAATAAATTAATCTCATGTCACATGCCTCTGTGGTTCCAGTTCCAAAAAAAAAAAAAAAAAAATGCTACCCATAGAATGAACACCTCTCAAAGTAGTATTTACAGACCTTCTGAGCATTTCCATCAGATTTTCAAAAAGATATCAAAATCAAAATGAACTATACTCATTATCCATACATAATAAATTATATTTTCCAGATATAAAAACCATCCTTCATGAGTTAGAAATAATTAATCAGTCTAAGTTTCAAATAAAAGTCAGCATGTTATACTTTGCCGGAAGTTTACCTTCATCCCTGAAATTTTCTAATCTTTCAAAGAAGATTTAAGATCCATAAAAAATGTTCACCAATTCAAAAATATAGTTCATGTTTTGAAGCATAGCACAACTCTTGATTACTGAGAGACACCTCATCATAATTTTCTACCTGATGCTGACTATAAAACTGGGGTATATCACTCTATAGAGGAAAAGAATCTTCCAACATGTTTTAATTTACAAGAGAAATAAAGAGTTTGACTGGATTAGAAAAAAAAAATTGAAAAAAAAGTGTAAAGTAGATGTTTATAAATATAAGCACAGTGGAAAATATTTATAATTATCCAGATAAATTAAGATAAAAAATAAACAAAAGTATGTTCTTAGGATTAAACATTAAACATCATTAAAATGCTACATAAATATGAGGTATTTTTTATTAAACAATTTTTTTCAGATTACTGAAGAGTTGACTCTAAGATGATAAAATTTTTCTTGCTATTATTTGTCTTTGTGTGTCTCAGTGCCAAAATAATTATTAAAATTAGTTAAATATGAGGGGTATAACCTATATTAGTATAAATAATGTCCACAGATATAAAATTATGGAATATTATTTTCATAACTATTTTTATTTCCTGTTAGTTCTCTTTAATTATTAATTTCAAATAAAAGTTTTATTGAACATATAGTTTTATTTTAATTTGATGCTACTGAGCGTATTTCTAAATAATAATAGAATTTAGAGTATCATTTTATTAATATCAATATTTTATCCATTTTGTTAAATTACATGTGTATATCTGTGTAATCAGTGAAAAATTTATCCATACTTCTTTCAAAAATGTGGATGATTTTCATTTTCTTTAAAGCTTAGTTCTCAGAACTAATGAAAAGTTTCACTTCCCCCTTAATCAAAAAAAAGTTTGACCATTTGGGAACAATGTTCGAAGGGTCTGGAGAAAAACAAGAGAGATGTTCTTAACTCTGGATTCAGTTATAAGATCTGAAACTGAAATAGTGTAATTCAAATCCCAAGATAAGAGTTTAATGAGTAAATGTCATGGTTCTCTAAGTTTTGATAATGTATTTAGGTGTGAAGAAAGTGAATGAAATCTAAAATCACCATGATAGAGAAGCAAGAAAATTGGATTTGGAGTCAGGAGATGAATTCAAATCTCTTTTGAATTTATAATCCACAAGCCTCCTCTAGCATTACTTCTGTGACCTCAGACTACAATCTAATGATTTTAATCCAAAATATAAATTATGACAAGAGAAGATGGTTTAGAAGCAAAGAAGATATATTGAATGAAGGCAAGAATACAAATTTTGATACTGATACAAGAAGAGGATAGCTAGAAATCTTGATGTTACAGTTGATATGTAGAAGAAGATGCCAATGAGTCTGGGATTACCAGATAGCTTGAACTTGAATCCTCTGTCAGTGAGAAGATATAGGAAGTCGAACAGTATTAAACATGAAGATGACTAGGGCACGTCAAGTTACAGCTGAGACAGCCAGCTTCTAGTATCTTATTTTTTCTTAAAGAATTCTATTAATTTAGAGCGAGGAGAAATAAAAAAAAAATCACTAGAGTTTTAGGCTAAATCTGCTTCTTTTTAAAACATGAGTGTTCATGATAATGTATAAATTAACCATAGAAAAATAGCTAATAAATATATAGTTTGCTGGGTCACATAGGCAAGATTGGAATAAAATCCTTAGACCACGGTCCTAATGCTAAAAGATAAAATAAAAAGATTAGTGGAAAGTAGTGCTAATGAATATGACCCAGTCAGAATTATAGGTGGACTTTTCTCACCTTTGCTCAAATTTCAGAACTCTCTATTCCCAACATAATGTACTGCTCATAAATGAAACACAGATGAAAGAGAAATATTCAGACTGATTCATTTGGAGAAGTCCAGAATTACTTTATTGGAATTCAAGGTTGAAAAATATTAAACTATTTCAGAGTCCGATTCTTTTTGTACAGCAAAATAATGATTTGGTCATGTATACTTATTGTTTATCTAATTTATATTTTAATATATTTAACATCTACTGGTCATCCTGCCATCTAGGGGACGGGGTGGGGGGAAGGAGGGGAAAAATTGGAACAAGAGGTTTGGCAATTGTCAATGCTGTAAAGCTACCCATACATATAACCTATAAATTAAAGGCTATTAAAAAAAAAAAGAAAAATATTAGAAGTTAAATTCATCCATACTTTATATAAAGTAGACTTGATGAGAATAAGTCACTTTACCCGAATGTTGGGATAAGCAAAATGTAATATTTAATATTTAACAGATAACTGTGATTTTAAACCTTAAAGCATTATGCATGTATCATTACTATTTACCTATCTATTTACATATATACAATATGTAGATAATCTATATGTAGATAATGTAGATGAGCACACATTGATATAAATAAGCACATATATATATATATATATACATATATATATATATCCACAATATATGTGTGAATATGTATGTGTACATCATGAATATGTGCATGTATACTTTAAAAGCACTTATAGCTGTTAACTATAAAATACTATATCCTAAATCATTGTTTTTTCAATACTTAAATTAGATGACTTAATATGTCTGTATATATATGGATACATACATATATTTTTGGTTTTTAGCAACACTTAAAGTAAATTTCAGATCAGTTACCTCAATCTACATTTCATGTTTTAGGTTTCCAGACCTGTGATGTCATTAGTATAGCTGACTCTTATCAAAGAGGGATTCTACCATAATAGTTTAGCAACTATTGCACTTTAGAAAAATATAAAATTTTCTGGGGCATGGTGAATTTTGGTACCTTGACTAGAGGTGCAAAGTCAGATCATACATGAAACTTAAATGTTATTTTGGGAATGGTTTTTTGTCTTGTTTTATTTTGTTTTGTTTTTCCCATCAATCCATATTCAGCACTCTCTTGTTGTCTATAGAATTAAAGATTAAAAGAAGATTCTCAATTATAAATGTTTTACTAAACAGTTAAAGGATTTTGACAAACAATGACAGTCTTGAAAATTAAGGAGATAAATGATTTCCTCTATGTAATATGAAAAGAACCAGATTTATCCAAAAAAAAAATAATAATTCTTATGCCCAAAGGACTATCAAACTGCATACTTTTTGACTTAGCAGCATCTCTCCTGAGTCTGTATCCCAAAGAGATCATAAGAAAGGGAAAAGAACCTATGTGTGCACAAAGGTTTGTAGAAACTCTTTTTGTAGTGGCAAGAAACTGGAACTTGAGTGAATGCTCATCATTTGAGGAATGGCTGAATAAGATATGGGATAGATGTTATGGCATAGTATTATTCTATAAGAAATGATCAGGGCAACTAGTTGGTGTAGGGGATAGAGCACTAGTCTTGAAGTTATGAGGACGTGAGTTCAAATCTGGACGCAGACATAACACTTCCTGGCTGTGTGACCCTGGGCAAGTCACTTAATCCCAATTGCCTCAGCAAAAAAACAAAACAACAAAAAAAAAAACCATCAGGATGATTTCAGAGGGGATCCTGGACAGACTGAGTGAAACCAAGAGGTCATTGTATATGGCAACAGCAAAATTATTCAATGATCAATTATTACGGATGTGCCTGTTTTCAGCAGTGTAGTGCTTCAGGCCAATTCTTCTGGTCCTGTGATGAAGAGAGCCATCTGTACCCAGAAGACTGAGTATGAATCACAACATATTATTTTCACTTTTTATTATTGTTTGCTAAAATTTGGCTTATTTCTCATTTCCCTCCTTTTTGATCTGATTTTTCTTATGCAGCATGATAATTATGGAAATATGTATAGAAAAATTGCACATGTTTAATATATATTGGATTAGTTGACATCTGAGGTAGGCATGGGGGAAGTGAGAGAAAAATTGGAATACAAATTTTTTCAAGGGTGAATGTTGAAAATTATCTATGCATATGTTTTAAAAATAAAAAGCTTTAATAAAAAAATTAAAGAAAAAGAGTTCTTTCACTCTTCCATGATCCTTTGAATTCTACTATTAGTGATATTTCTGAGAGTCTTGATTTCTTTTCTGACTTCCTATAAAAATGCAAATGCTCCTGTGAGAGGCAACACCTTAAGCCCTTATCAGTTAGCACCTTACTGAGGATTATTTTTCAACCATGATAGAAAACTCAGAATGCTTTTGAAAGCATGGCACTTTGAAAATAGGACTCCTGTTACTTTGCCCACCAGAGTGGGAAGCAAAAGGGGATAAGAAGGATACTGAAAATAAAAATGGGAAGATATCTATATTTATACCTCAGATTTTTGCTTAAAGACAGCATTCTTAAGAATCAAGTGATAAAAGAATCATTCCATACACATTCATGTGTTAAAAAAGTACTCCTAGTGTTGTGATGAATACATCAGAGAAAATTATCAATAAATACAGGGTAAGAAAAAAAAAGAATTGGCAAAAAACAAGCTGAATCTACAGTATTTAATGTCATTGATAGACAGAAGCCTTTGGGCAAGAAAGCAAGAGAATTCCTTGGACTGTATGATATATAAATACTATTTTAAGAACAGATTAATTATATCAAATTTTTATTATACCATTCTGATTTTTTTCTATTCTGATTAAACTATTTATAAAGATTGTTTTGAGATAGCATTACATATGATGAGTAATGGTTCTTTATTTTTAAGTCTAGGACATATAGTTGAAAATCATTCAGCTTAATTTGAAAAAATTCTTAGTCAATAATAATCTGTTTCATCTTGCCCCATTTCTGTTTGCTCATTATCCACATCATCCAAGAAGAAAATTCTAACACCAACTCTTCATAAAACCAGTCATTGTGCTGTGCAGTGAAATAGTGATGGTTTAGGGGCATGCCAAATGGCAATTACAGGTACCACTACTGCCAAAAAAAAATGAAGATACCATAAATGATCAAAACTATAAAATGCCAGTGTATTATTTTAATAATCAAGAGACAAAAAGATATGTTAAATTAAAATTTTAAAATGAGGGGTTGAAGTTACAAATAAATGCAAAACTAAGACACGAGAAGAAAGGTGAGAATAGAATTGAGTCATTTAAATGTAGATATAGATATGACTTTGTAACTAACTGGACTAGTCTTTCCATGTAACTTCCATTAAAAAAAATTTCTGATTTTATTAAGGGCTGAATGTACCACTGAGAAATTACCATTTCCTCTTGTCTTCTTAACCAGTAGAAACAATTCTTATGTCTATTGGACAACTAATTCTTCATAGAGCATTGAACCAAATACATTATAGATATTCTTTTTATTTTTAGTGTTTTTCTATTTCTAAATTACCTAATAAACATGTTTCCAAAAGTATCATAACTTAATGATGGATTACAACCCAAGGAGTTCAACTGGTAGGAAATGCATTGGAATTTGCATGAATCATAGTTAAAATGATGAAAAGTGTTTGTGGTTCCAATCTAAGGGAAATTTGCAGCATGAACTAAAATATTTTGATCAATGGGTGGATTATGTACATTAATCAAAACTGAGTTATTCTTTATCCACATGTTCTACTCCTCCTTTTGAAATCAGCTATGTTCAAATGGTTATAACTTTGATTTTGCAATCACCCACAAGAACTCCACTTTTGTTTTCTTGAACTCCAAAAGATAAGTTTTTAATCATTTAATTTTATTGGAAATCTATTACTTGAAAAAAATGTGAAACAGGTTACAGTAAGAAAAATTGTTTTAAAATTATCATTAATTCATTTCACACAGATACACAGACATACACTTCCTCACATATAAATAAACATACCATGAGTAGACTATGATAAAATCAAAGAATTTCCTTTAATTGTTGGAGAATATGAAGAAAAGTGGTGGGCATGCAATGCAGAAAAAGCAACAGTTTGAGGTATACTTGTTTTCCCTCTTTCAATAAATATTTACTAAATACATAGATATAGATATAGATAGAAATATTTCTTATCTATCTATATCTATATAGAGAAATTAAAGTTAGATGATGACCATAGTGAACACAAATTTAAATACCATATTGTGCAAGTCTCTCATTTTCAGAAAGGAAAAAATTACGTCTCAAAATTGCAGGTAACTTGCTACAGGTCATAGTTTTGTAGTGGAAATGTCAAGCTAACAACCTATGATAAAGGCAAAACAATAAGGATTTTAGAGCTATATAACCCAGGTCAAAGGATCACTCTGCCATTTACTATCATTTTAATATTGTTAAAGTTGCTTAATCACTCTAAGAATCAGTTTACTTATATGTAAAATTATTCAATTGTACTGTAAGACTTCTAAAGACTGACAATTCTTTTGAGTTCATCTAAGACCTGATGATCTTAAGGAACACAACCTCTCATCCTATAAATGCAGATGTTTCTTCTGTATTGTTCAGTTTTTAACTTCAGGTCCACAAATAGAATTTAAGAGGTCCATAAAGGTGGTTGGGGAAAGAAAAACAATGCTTGTCTTTATTTTTATTAATGCCACACTGAAATGTAGCATCTTTCAATTCTGTATTTTTTCAAAAATAAATTATTCTGAGAAATAATTCATAGTTTTAAAAAAACTGCCAAAGTAGTCCATGATACAAACATATTAAGAATGATTGGAATGAGATTTATTCTTAATTTGTACAGTTCTAAAAATTAAATTTGATTCATGACTTTTTTTTAAATCAAATCACTCCATGATATAAGATGACAATTGACTTGTCTTTTGTAACAAAGAAAAACAATTAATCAAAATCAACCAATTAAAAAATATTTAATAAAGTAGGCAAAAGTCTACATCTTTGTAAGTAAAACTCTCTATCTAAAGTAGGAAAATTGGTTTCTGCTGTTTTGTCTTTATCAAAAAACTTATGATATTATTTCAGTCATTCTTATTCAAAATCCTAAATCTAGAAATATGTTATCCATAACCAACATAGATATTTTTACATAAACATGTCATTCATATTATTGGAACTATGTCATGGTTTTACTTTGGGATCTATTCTTTTCTTTTTATTTCTCTGAAATGGGTTTTGAATGGTAAATTACATATATATATATATGTATATATATATATATATATATATACATATACATACACACACACATATATCTTTTTTTAGTTACAATGTCTTAGTTACAATGAAAATAGATTAAAGTTTTTTTATGATTTTATGATTTTTATTTTTATTTATTTAATGCTATTTTCTGGTTAATTAGATCAGAACCTTAGAAATTTTCCAACATTTAAGAAAAATGGTTGTCTCATCATACTTGCTCTTTATAAAATGTCATATTTTAGATTAATCATTCTCCTTTGCAAGTATTAGAAAATCATTTATTCTTCAAATCATGTATTTCACTGATTCAAAAGATTAGTGTTTTAATTACTGTGGGTATTTTTTCCATAAAGTAAAATTCTTATTAACTCTTTAATAGATGATTTTATAGGTTGATACGATATCA
Source organism: Sarcophilus harrisii (assembly GCF_902635505.1). NCBI lineage: Eukaryota > Metazoa > Chordata > Mammalia > Dasyuromorphia > Dasyuridae > Sarcophilus > Sarcophilus harrisii. The sequence continues at coordinate 128,846,063 of NC_045428.1, read as the reverse complement.
AAAGTTCAGTGCTTGATGAGCAGCTTCCCATTAATGACTCTCTCCTTCTTAAGTCAAGTGGTCCTTAAATGATAGTCACAAAATTCATTATTTGGGATTTCTTACTCTTTCCAAATTTCTCATGTCTGCCAGATTGCATTTTTTCATTGACTTTGAGAAAACAGAGTTGTTTTAGACATCAAAATAGAATTTTAATGAAAGTCTAAAATATATGCCATTTTTTTTAATTTGCAGAAGAACAAAAAACCAGTGTCTTGGCAACTGATAGATAAATTTTTCCTCAAGATGTCTAGTTGTGATAGACTATTTTTTCCCTACAAATCAGCTCTGCTTTGAAATAATGCATAAATGTCAGTCTTCTCATCATACTTTTGCAAGCTACACACATGAACACAGTTTTTTCCCTTCAGCAGATCTGATGAAACAAAAGCAAAAGCATATTTTAAAAATTCAATAATAGCATTATAAAATTCTAATACAGATTAATGCAAACAGATGATATAACAGATTATTATGTAAAATCCCTGTGCTAGATAAGATTCTCTGAAAATTCAGAAAATTCAGTCATTCTAAAGCTAAGCTGAAAAATAAAAAGTACATTACTTCATGAGTTACATGGCTAATGACAATGTAGATTTCAAATGGAAAGTTAGTTATTACAGATTTTTTCCTTAATTTTGAAATTTCAAGAAAATTACTTCAGAAGAAAATGATACATGATACATAGGATTTGGAAAATCAAAGTTTCATTGAAATATTCTTGGAGTTATAAGCTGATCTAATTCTTCTGAAGAGTGATCTGGAATTATGTCCAAAGGATTATGAAACTGTCTCTGTAATACAATACAACTACTGAGTCTACACTCAAAGGGAAAAAAAGAACCATGTTTTACAAATATAAATAGCATGTTTTGTGGTGGCAAAGGATTGAAAATTGAGGAGATGACAATCAGTTGGGTAATAGATGAACCAAACTGCAATATATGATTGCGATGAAATTTAATTGTATTATACATGATGAACAGGATGTTTTCAGAAAAACTGAGAAAAATTATATGAAATAATTCAAAGTGAAGTAAATTTAACTAGGAGACCATTGTACACAGCAATAGCCTTATTATTCAGTGATCAGATGTCTTAATTTTTCTCAACAAAACAATGTCTGAAACAAGTTTGAATGACTTACGATGAAAAAAAAAAGCTGTCCACCTCCAGAGAAGGAATTAATGCAATTTGAATGCAGATCAAAGAATGTTTTTAACTTTTTCTTATTTTGATTCTTTGTTGTTGTTGTTTGTTCTTTCAAAACAAAGCAAATATGAAAACATGTTTTGCATGACTACACATATATAATCTACATTTGATTGTTTCCCTTTTTAGCAATAGGGAGTGATAGACTTTGTAATTCCATTTTTTAATGTTAAATTTGTTTTTACATGTAATTAGAAAATATAAATATAAAAATATTAAACATGTATATTCTAAGGGGCTATGATTAATGAAATATATAAACATACAAAGAGAGAGTATGTGTGTGTTATATATACAAAAAGTAACTTTCATTTAACAAATGATTTTGAGTGTTGAAATGTTCTTTGAGTTGAAAAAAAATCATCAAAATGTCATCTGTAAATAAAGATATCTGGAAAAGCTCACTATTTGCACTAAATTTTCTGTGTTAACTCTTTGTTAGACATCAACAAAGTGAAATGAATATATGTCAAGTTTTTTTCTTTATAAACAAACAATATTAAGTACATTAAAATCAGCCCAGCCTAAAAAAGGAAATCCATAATCTTTCATATACTTTGTTCTATCTATCCAGAGGGGAAAGACCAAGTGATTCAGAAATGCCAGATTCTGATGTGTCACTGAAGAGACAACCCACTGAACTGATCCATTAGTACATCATCTGAAACAGATTTAGTCAATTGATGATGAATTGAACTATGAAAATGAAGAAGAGGAAGAGAATAATCTGGATTGCCTTTAGGCAATTAATTGCACAGTGTTTTTAATAAACCCAAGTTTGTACCAGAAGTAATGGCATATGTTCTTAACATAATATTCTTCTTTTTATGGCTGTTAGTCATAGAATGCCAGTCTCTAAAGAATTAAAGTTATAGGTCTCACAAAAGATAAGGAGTGCATAGTGGATATTAGTGAACTTCAATGGACTGACATTGAAAAATTTCTAAATCTTGCAGAAAAACTAAAGTTGCTTCAGTTGACCAAAGAAAGGTATTTTGTTTGTTCTCTCTCTCTCTCTCTCTCTCTCTCATATATATATATATATATATATATATATATATATATATATAATTTCTTTTTCACGTCCCTACTCTGGGATGGGATTCCATTCCACTTAAGCTAATGTCTTCATTCAGCTTTTGGGGTCCTGAATAAAATTTTGTGGTAATAGAGCAAATCATGCACACATATATACAAACACACACATATACATGCATGCATGCAAACCAACAACATTTGAGGACTCTTTATTTCCCTGTATCAGTGACTTTTTCTCAATTAACATTCAGTTATTTAAGTCATTTATCTTTCAAGCCCTCTAAGATATAGAAACCCTAAGATATTCATTATCCTTTCTTTATCTTGAGTAGTTTATCACTTCATGTAATATTCTTTTTTCTAAAATATAATGTTCTCTGGGAGCAGGTTTTTTGAGGGACTTCTGAGAGCAGCCTTCGCTTCAGTTCAGAATGAGCATCCCTAATGTAGCCAGGAGTTAAGGTCCAAATCCTTTATTTTCTCTTTCAAATATTGTCTCCTTCCTGGGGCCCAGTTAGCTTTCTTAGAGGCCTATCTCTCTCCTTGGTTCCAAGAGCTCTTGCCACTAGTCCTTTTCCTCTGCCAGCTCCAGCCTCTTAACTCCCTCTGAATATCTCTAGCCAGCACAGGGGTGGAAAATGGAATGAATCTCTCTCTACCTCCGAGAGTGGGCTTGTGCTCTCTGACTTCTGAATGTCCTGGACTGAATCCTGGTTGAGGCTCCTAGCTTATATATTCTCTCTTAAAAGTGTGAATCTTGTAGAATTCTAATAAGTACTAAGTACATTAGTGAACTAGAGAACTGTTAAGTACCATGCTAAATAAGATAACTGACTTAGCACCTTATAAAAATCCTAACAACTTCATACCCTTCCTGATGTTTCTACAGATGCTTGAAATGCCTTCTTTCACCTTATTTGATATTTGCATTCCTCCTATCCTTTAGAGCACAAATCAAAATCTTTCTCTTTTATGAAGTTTTCCTTGATTCCATTTTCAGTGATGACTTTACCTCTAAGACATCACAAAGCACTTTATTTTCACCTCTTTAATACATTTAGCATATAATATAATGAATTATAAAAATCCATATTGTAAAGTATGAGCTAGCTACCTAGAGGGCCTCAGCCAGAGTCAGGATAAATCAAAATCCTTGGCCTTTAGGAAGAAGTGAAGGAGGCAGGCAAGCTGCCATGCAGCTAGCCAAAGATGTATGCTGGATTCTGGAGTCCAGATTCTCCAGCCTCTCTCCTCCTAGTCCTGCTGTCAAATGCTTCTCACTTCTCTCCCTATGCTCTGCAATCCTTGCCTATGATTTTTTTTAACAACCAAACATTCAGCAAGCACCAATGGTGAGGAGAGCCATCATCCAGATATATGTAAATAGAGCTATTGTCTCACATCTGATAGATAACCTTAAATGCTCTCTTGTCTGATTCAGAGTTTTAGCCCTCTACATCTCCTGCTTTCTTTTGTTTTAGAATACAGGTGATCCCGCGCCACCTGACTTCTCAGGAAGAGAGATGAAAAACACCAAAGGGAAGTGGGGAATCAAACAAGATATTGTTAATGGGTTTCTGGGCTGAGGGGTCTTACTAGAAACAGGTATGTACAAACCCATCAGCATGAGAGATATTACACAAGCACATAACAATAAAGCACAGGATAATAGTGATGACTCTCCGGAAAGCTGTCACAGGCTCAATGTGGTGTAACAAACATAAATTGTAGATGCAAGTAGTGATATAAGAAACAATATGAATCATCATGGTGTTGTAAAAGATTTTGAGAAGTCCTAGAAGGAAGTTATGTAAATAACAATTAGACATATGCCTCATTCAGCAGCCAAGAGATACTCCAAAACCAATCTATTGTCCATTACTTTATGGATCAGGGAATCCAATGATTCTGCAGATTTTGAAGTCCTGCAATAGTCTTATCATGTCTCAGGGGATCTAATGATACCTGAGGGTGTCCAAGTCCCACAATAATTTTTCATGTCTCAAAGAATCCAATGATTCCTGAAGGTTTTGAGTCCTGCATCACTCTCATTAACAAATTTTAATGTCCATGATTCAGTTTCCATAACTGTCATGCTCTTTCAGTGGTTGGCACAAGTGATGGAACCACTCGATGTTTCTTGGGTCTTCTTCATTTCAAGGACCTTCTCTATCTCTCTCCAATGGACAAGGTGAATACGACTCGTTGGCACCCATCTAATTCCTTCTCCATCTGTAGAGATACAAGTAAACCCTCTCCCACAAGCAGTTAGCCTATCTGGTTCCTTCCATTCATCACTTCCTGGGTCTCTCCACATCACCTGGTGATTATCTAAAGATAGTGGAGCTGCTCACAGTGGACACTGCCCTTCCGGTGAGTTGTAAAATCTGTCTGCCAGAGCCAGTGAATCTTTATCAAAAATCAAGAAGTTAATTGTACAAAGAACTAAATTTAGAAGTTCTCTAAGGTGACCTGTGGCTCCGCCTTTCTTTTTTGTTTGGGAGAGGGAGAGGAGTGTCTTGATGTTTCTGTTTCTCCTCTCTACTATTGCCTGGCCTTGAGGATTAAAGCGTATGCCAGTGGTGTGTAAAATCTTATATTGTGCACAAAAGTGTGCAGAATGTTTACAAGTATATGCAAATCCATTATCTGTTTTTACTGCTTGTGGCACAGGATAATTGCAAAATCTTGTATATGGAATTGAGGCAGGCTCTTTCACTGCTGGTATTGCAAAAATAAATCCTGAAAAGCTGTCTACTATAACATGAATAAAAGACTGATGACCAAAAGATTTATAATGGGTCACATCCATTTGCCAAATTTCAGTGGATCTCAAAGCATGAGGGTTCTTCCCTGGAGGGAGCATAGGAGCATGGGAATGATGGCAAGCTGTACAGGCTTTTAATATGCTCCTAGCTTCCTCTTTTGTTATCCCAAATTGCAAATGTAAAGCTCTAGCAGCCAGGTGATATTTTGAATGAGATTCTTGGGCTGACTGAAATAAAGGAGTATTGGCCAACATAGTTAGAAGGCTATCTGCCTTTGAATTATCATCAAAAGTAGGGCCTGGAAGTCCACTATATGAGTAGACATGCAAAATCTAAATCTTGCCTGGATGCTTTCTCACTTGCTTTTGAAGTTCCTTAAAGAGCTGATATATATTAGAAGCTACAAATTTTATTTGGACTGTGGCAATTCTTTGTACCACACCTACTGAATAGGCTCAATAGATATTATATTTATATCTCCTGGATAATAAGTAAGAGCTAGAATGATTGCATATAATTCATTCTGCTGAATGGACCGAAAAGGAGTTCTGATTACTCTCTTTATAGTTAAGTCACAAGAGTATACAGCACAAATATTATGTTTGGATGCATGTGTAACGATAGTGGGTCCTTTAAGAGGAATTTTAGAAATGTTTTTCTTCAAGAATCCATTGCCAATTATGTAATAGTTGATATCTTTAATGGAGACCCGTGTATAAAATTTGGAACTGTGGCCAATAAAATTTGCCACTTTGGAATGGTTTCACAGCATATGTTAATTTGTGCATTGGTATAAAAGGTGTATATCTTGTCAGGATTTATCCCAGATAATTGTACTGCTCACTGAATGTCTTTTAATAAAATTCTAGCCACAAACAAAGGGTAAGGAGTAAGGCTTTGTTGTGATTGTACTGGAAGTTTCACCCACTCTATCCCACTGTCTCCTTGATGAAGAACTGCTGTGGGTGCCTCTTTTGTAGCAAAAACGGATGTTTCCAAGGGTTTTTGAGTGACTCTCAATCATTTTGGATAAAGCCAGTTCAAATTCTCTCAAAGCCTCTTGAGCTTCTTTTGTAAGCTGGCATGGTGAATTTAAAGCAGTATTTCCCCTTAAAATGTCATATAGTGATTGCAATTGATAGGCAGTCAAGCCTAATGCTGGACACATCCATTGGATATTCTCTACCTTGTTTACCTGGAAGGGAGCCCCATGCTTTGATGGCAGCAGAAGCAATTTCCTTAATTGCTGCTATGGTGTAATTAATCTGTGCTGAAGTGTCTGCATAAGAACCTATACCTGTTAGTTTGTCACAAATGATTGGTGTATCAACTCCAGTTTGCCTATTTTGGGGGCTTTATCCTAAAAAGTACAGTATATACAGAAAGACACAACAAATTTTTTCTAGGTTCTAAGTATGTTCCTGCTATAGATTTCCAGCCACTAGGGGTTACCATTCCATAAACCAAATTCTGTAATAACATTTTAACATAAGATGATGTAGACCTGTACAGGTGCAAGCGTAATTTCTAGATCAAAAGGAGTGTATCTTTGTCTTTCTTGACCTGAAGAGTTAAGCTGTTCAATCACAGGATACATTTCTATTCTCAAATCAGCTGTATACTGCCCTTCCCCTTTGGCTTTAACTAATTCCTTTTGCAATGGAGTCATGGGGGGGAGGGTTTTTTTTTGGGGGGGATGTGCTGGTGATATCACTGCCCCTCCCACTCCTCCTTCTCCCTCCACCCAGGAAGATGAAGTTGATAGAGAAGGGTCAAGGGCCTGCTTGGGTGGAGGTGGAGGTGACATTGGGTTGTGAGAGAGAGAATCACCAGGCCCTTTAAGTTCACTTAACTCTCCATGCCTTTTGGTGATATTTTCATTACTCTCTCCCATCTCTTCCTCTTTCTCCTCAAGCTTTCTTGTCTGACTGTTCTCCTTAGAACCCTTTCTTTTTTCTATAAGTTGTGGGATTCTTTAAGGCCAATTACTTTATGTTGTATATATAGAATGTTTCCTTAGAAATTAAATCAGGACCTTTATCATTGTAATATTCACATAGTTGATCTCCTATTAGTTTCCAATTATGTGCTTCTCTTTCTTCTTCCTTGAAGAACCAAGGAGATGTACATTCTAGTGTTTCCAAGAGTCCACCAATCTGCTCCCAAGTTACAAGCAAACCTTTCCTCTTTATTAGTGTAAGTATACTTTCCATAGAGCTCCCTCGGGGTGGGGGTGAGGGAGAATCTTTTATTAATATCTGCCCCATTTCAGCTAGAAAAAAAACAAGTTACTAATTTAGTCCTTAACAAAGTAAGTTCCCTGTTTGTCTGTTTTCATACTTACCCTATTTTCTGGTCACAGGAACATCTCCACTGAATTAGGGTCCTTGGTTCATATTGGATGCCAAATGTAAAGTACAGGGTAGCTCCCTGGAGGGCCTATAGGGTCAGCCAGAGTCAGGATAAATCAAAGTCCTTGATCTTTAGGGGGAGAAGTAAAAAAGACAGGCAAGCTGCCACATAGCTTGCCAAAGTTGTATCCTGGATTTTAGAGTTCGGAGTCTCCAGCCTCTCTCCTTCTAGTCCTGCTGCCAAGTGCCTCTCACTTCTCTCCCTCAGCCTTCCAATTTTTGCCTACTATTATCTTACTACCAAACATTCAACAAGCACCTATGGTGAGGAGGTCTATCTTCCCAATATATGCTAATAGAACCATTGTCTCACATCTAATAAGTAGCCTTAAGTGCTCTCTTGTTTGATTCAGAGTTTCAGCCCTATACACCATATTTTGTCTTATTTCCCTTTTTTGCTTCAAGTTCAAGAAAACAGGGAAAGTTAAATATAAACTATACATCTGTGTGTCTTAGGACCTTGCACATTGCTACTCAGTTGCTTAATTCACATAAATAAGTTTACCTTTGTTGACTAAAAAATGAAGAAAAAACTAACTGAAAGGTGCTGCAAACAGTATAATCATTTTTTCATGAATTTTAGATAACATAATATTTTCAATATTCAATTAAAACAGGCAAGTTTTAGAAAGAATTTGCATATAGTGTTATACTTTTGCTTCTATGAATTATTATTAGGTAGTTATTATTTGTCTTTCATTCTCAAAGAGGACCATGACATCTGGGAGATGATGCCATGCCATATAAATGAATTGGATTTAAATGAGGGGGGGGAGGGTGTATGTACAAGATCACCTGACTTACTTTGCTCTTTAGAGACAACTGGATGCAGGGACCAGATATAGATTAGGATAACTGGAGATAGACCTGGATGAAGTGGGAAACCTGTGCCTTTTTAAGCTAATGTATTTAATAGGGTTTGGTTTGTCTATGATTTTGTTTGGTTTTATTGTTTTTAGTGAATAATTTTATTTTCCCCAGTTACGTTTAAAACAATATAACATGTTTTTAGACTTTTTAAAAGTTTTTTTAAAAAAAATTAATAGTTTTAAAATTTTGAGTTCCAGATTTTTTCCATTCCTCTCTATCCTGACCTGACATGTGAAATTATGCAAAACATTTCCATAAAAGTCATGCTGTAGAAGAAAGTATAGATTCTTTACCCTCTGCCCCACCTTCAAGAAAAATTAAGTAAGAGAAAAAAAGTATAGTTCAATCTGTATTCAGACACAGTTAGTTCTTTCTCTGGATATAGATAGCATTTTTTATTATAAGTCCTTCAGAATAGTTGTAGATTATTGTATTGCTGAGAATAGCAAAGTCACTTATAGCTGATCACTTCAAAGCATTGTTATTACTTTGTATATAGACATTTCACTTTGTTTGAGTTCATGGAGGACTTTTCAGTTTTTTCTGAGAATATCCTGCTAAATATTTCCCACAGAACAATGAAATTCTGTCATAATTACATACTGCAATTTATTTTATTCACAATGCTTTTCCCTGAAAAGAGAGATGCTGTAAAAATCGTTGTACATATAGGTTTTTACCTTTAAAAAAAGAAAAAAAAATAAAACATGCAAAAAATGTTTAGCTTCATTCATAGAAGTGGTATTGGTAGGCCAAAGGATATGCTAATTTATAGCCTCTTGTTCATGATTCATATATTTTTATCATAAATACCCAATTATGGAATGGCTCTTTTACATTATATATATATATATATATAATTTATATCTACAACACATACACACACACACATGCACATATATACAACATATATATATATATATATATATATATATATATATATATTTGATTTAGTTGCTTATACATTTGATAAACATGGTTTTCTTCAGAGAAACTTCCTTCTAAATTCTTAATTAGTTAAGTACTATTCATCTATCAAAATTTACAGTTACTATTACTTACTCTGTTTTGTCCCACCTCTTTTCATTCTATTCTCCCTCTCTTTTCACCCTGACTTTTCCCAAGTGTTTTGCAACTAACAAAACTCTCTATTAACACATATACCCTCTCTTCGATCACCCTTCTCTTTCCTTTATCTCCTCCCCTTCCTCCTTCCATACATTATGAATTAGATTTTTTATACCCATATTGAGTGTGTTTATTATTTCCTCTTTGAACCAATTTGATGAGAGTGAGGTTCATTGATCTGCCTTCTCCTTTTTTTTTCAACTCCAATGTTAAAGGTTTTTCTTGTTTATTTTATGGCAGATCATTTATGCCATTCAAACTCTCTTTTTTTTTTTCCATTTCTACTAATTCAATCTCTTACCCCCTTAATTTTATTTTTTATATATTATCCATTCATGTTCATCTCACACCTATGCACTGTGTCTATGCATACTCCCTTCTAACTGCCATTATGGTAGAGGGCTGAAACTCTGAAAAAGGTGTGCTTGAATCAGACAAGAGAGCACTTAAGGCTATTTACCTATTCCGTGTGACATAATGGCTCTATATACATATGTAGTTGAGACAGTGATGTGATGGCTCTCCTCACCTTTGGTACTTGCTGAATGTTTTGGTAGTGAGATAATTGTAGGCAAGGATTGGAGGGCTGAGGGAGAGAAGTGAGAGGCACTTGGCAGCAGGACTAGGAGGAGAGAGGCTGGAGACTCCAGACTCCAGAATCCAGCTTTGGCAAGCTGCCTGCTTCCTTCAATTCTCCCCCTAAAGACCAAGGACTTTGATTGATCCTGACTCTGGCTTATCTGAGGCCCTCCAGGAAGCTAGGCTGGACATTATACACTATAATGAGAAAGTTCTGAGATACATGTATGCTTCTGTAAAAGAATGTGAATAGGTAAATCTTACAAAGTACCTTATGCTAACCTTTTCTGATTACCCCCTTAGGCTTCTACTGAGTCCTATATTTGAAAATAAAATGTATATTTTGCTCTTATCTTTTCATCACAAATGTTAGAAAGTCCTCTATTCCTTTGAATGATCAAATTTTCTCCTGAAGGCTTATACTCAGCTGAGTAGGTGATTCTTAGTTGCAATCTTAACTCCATTGTTCTTCAAAATATATTATAAGCCCTCTGATTTTTTAATGTAGAAGCTGCTAAAACTTCTGTTATCCTGATTGTGGCTAAACTATACTTTAATTGTTTCTTTCTGGATGTTTGCAATATTTTCTTCTTGATCTAGGAGCTATGAGATCTGGCTATATTATTCTTGGGAGTTTTCATTTTAAAATCTCTGTCAGGAGGCAAATGGTGGATTCTCTCAATTTCTATTTAAACCTCTGGTTCTAGACTATTAGGACAGTTTTCCTTAATTATGTCTTGAACGATGATGCCTCAACTCTTTTTTGGATTATGGTTTTTAGGTAGACCAATAATTTTTAATTTTTTAAGATTATTTTTCAGGTCTGTTTTTTATTAATGAGATATTTCACAAGGTTTTCTTTTTTCTTTCTTTTGTTTTTGCTTTATTGTTTCTCATTTTCTCACAAAATCATTAGCATCCATTTGCCCACTTATAAATTTCAGGGAATTATTTTCCTCAATGAGTTTTTGTACCTTCTTTCCCATTTGAGCATTTTTTTCTTTTTAAGAAATTTCTTTCCTCAGCTTTGTGTATTTCCTTATACACCATTCTCATTTCTCTTCCTAATTTTTCCTCTATCTCTCTTACTTGATTTTCAAAATTCCTTTTGAGTTTTTCCACAATCTGATTCCAATTTTTATTTTTCTTGGAGGCTTTGGATGTCAGAGCTTTGCTTTGACATTGTTACCTTCTTGTGAGTGAGTGTTTTGATATTCCTTTGTCACCATAGTAGTATTCTATGCTGAGAATATTTTTCCAGCTCATTTTCCAGACTCAGCTTTTAATTCTGTTAAAATAAGGCTCTGTTCTCAAGGTGGAGGGTGCACTGTCCCAAGCTTCAGGGATTTTCTGCAACTATTTTCAGAGATCCTTTTAGGAATCTGAACAAAAGAACTCTTTCTGCCTTGAAATTCTGAGGAGTGTCCCCACTTCACTGTGGTTGTAAGTTCTAGTGTACTAAAGAAACAGTCCCTCTCCAATGTTAGTAAAAAGACCTCTTGTGAACTAAGGCCTGTGGAAGCTCTTGCCAGCATCCATGCCCACTCCTGGTTTACTGGTTTCCCAAGCCTCAGTTGAGACAAACTTTTCTTATTGACCTTCCTAGTCATTTTTGGTCTGAGAGATCAGTTTTGCCACTGATTCAGAGGCCCCGGGGTCTATTCTTAAATGCCTGAGCAGGAGCCAGCACTGTGTTGGCCAGGCTTCCTCCAGAACCAATGCTGGACTTCTACTGTTTTACAACAAACTTTGCCACTTACCTTCTAAGTTGTCTTTGTTTCAGAAATTGTCCCACACCATCTTTTTTGCAGGTTTTGATGCTCTAAAATGTGTTCAGCCATTCTTTAAAAGAATTTGGAAGGCTTTGGGGGAGAACTTGGTGAGTGCCTGCCTTTATTCAGTCATCTTCAGGTCTCGGTTTGCCTAAAGCCATACCCATTCAGTGATTAATTCTTAGGAGCCATTGGAGCAAAAAGAATGGACTCTTCACCTATCCTCTCCCCTAATATATACCTATACATACATACACACACACACACACACACACACACACACACACACACACAAACATATATATATATGCATGCATATAAACACCCTCAGGGTTTCTGCTATTTACATTCACTCTGATTCAATCTGGACCCAAACAATGACTAACTGGGGCTTAACTGTAAATTTTGGCCTCTACATGACAGGAAGAATGGTTTTGGTTTAAGTCATAGTAATTAACAAAATTTAGCCAATAAAACCCCAGAGTGAAATATTAGGTAGTACCTCTTTAGGACAAACTATTTAGACATGTTATAAGCATAAATATATTGGGAAACTCTACTTATATTAAGAAAAATGGTTATGTTTGAAAATAAAAAAAATTACAAAATCATATAAAACTTTTTGAGATACTTGTATGATTGTATGCTTCTTGAGGGATATTACTTATTATTATTATTATTAATTACATCCCCAAGGGCATAATGCATTATATACAGAAGACACTTAATAAATATTTGTTTGATTGGATTGCACACTGTCCAAAGAGTCCAGACCTTGTGAAAATGTGAAAAACTCTTGGTGATAAAAAGTATCTTAGGATATTTGAAGCATAATAAATTACCATGTTACTTGTTCCACTCTGCTAATCACTTGATGAATAGATGCCCCTTTAGTTGGCTTTGAAGCCAAAATTAGAGAGTTGTTCAAAAAAGTCTAGAGTGTTCAAAAAAGTCGACCAGAGTTTCTTTATGTCTGGCTTGTACAAAGGCAAAATTAACTCCTGCATGTAGAGAAAAACCTCTGGCTTTTATCTTTATATTGGGAGTACCACAGTATGGTCCATGAGAACCAGGCCTGCTATTGGTGCTGTCATGGGTGAAAGACATTAAAAATAACTATCGCCTTATGAAATTTGAGAGGTCAGAAAGTCTAATCATCAGGAAATTAAGAAAAATATTCCAAGACAGCCTTAGGGGCTAGTCAGCATAGCTTTGTGTGAGGAACAACTTTGGCATGCTGCTAGTAGGGGCTAAAACTTGACTTAGCTTATAGCTTAGCTATAGAACTTATTAGCAGCTAAACTGTAATAGGAAAGGAATTTGGTGGAAAAAACACCATGTAAAATTTTAGTCAAACCTGAATCTATTCTACCCAGGAACTGTTGATTTATAAGGGAGAGTATATCCTCATGGGGTTTAGAAGAAAAATGTCTCTGATTTTGCTATATCTTCAAGGTAAATATTCATTTGAAATAGTTTTTGGATAATAACTGATAAGATGAAACTGGGGCATGCATCATTGATAGTTTACTAGGGAACAACATACTAGAATGAAAGCTTGAGGTCTTTAGAGACCTTTAGACACCTCAGCTACCTTCATATCCCCCACCACAGTCCTTAAGAATTAGCTCTAAAACCCAGAGCAGATGTTGCTAACCTAATTTTAAACTTGTAAGGACAACATGGTGAACTCTAATTTCAAAGTATAATGGATTCTCTCAAGTACAGAAAGGCCTGAGCTATTTCCATGGTTTTTGATGAATTTACCTCTTTCAGTTCAAAACTGAGATGCTAGGGAAAACTTGGAGTCTTGTCTGGACCTATAATTTCACTCTACTCAGCAGATCAGGAACAGAACCTTTCTTTTTTCTTAATTTTTTTTAGCATCTTATACTTATAAAATGTTTAAAGAGATACTCTTTGAAAGGTTAAGGAACTTCTTTCTGCTCAGTCAATCAGAACTTGTTAGAAATGGGACCTGAAAGCAAATCTTTCTCATTCTATGACAAGCTCTCTATTTTCTTTTTTAAGCTGATTGTTATAGTGCAAATGTAAAATGATTCATTAATATCTATTTTATTGTAAAATCTATTCAATGAATGCCCTGAAGTAGACTTATTTGTCTTGGATTAAACTATATCTCCAGTTAAAAAGTTCTTAGCTTTTCCATTTGATTTTATGCCTTTTTTGATATTTAGTTCCAAGTCTTGGGATCTGGTTTCATTTTTATTCTACCTATGCATTTTAAAAAGAGAGGCAACAATTCATGACTTCTATGGCCAATGGCTTTTAATTTCGTCAGTCAAAATTATCTTTCTAAAGCTAAAGCATGATTTAATCTAACTTTCTAAAAGATGTGTAAAATTTTTCAAATAAGCAAAATTTACATCAAACCCAAATATGAACTTTCAATTTTCAGTTCTCTAAAATCTTGGAAGATTTATAACATCATCATTGTGGTGCAAAATGCATGAAAAGGATGTTCTATATAAGCTCACATGCTAAGACTTTTAAATCATAAAATCTTTGACTCTTAGAAATAGAATACTAAAGAGTTCTAATCATTTATTATATAGATGAGAATATCTGAGGCTCACTTCACTTAAGTCACTCATATCAGATATCAAAGTTAGGACATTAGGTCTCATTTCTTTTTATTGAACTACAATATCTGCTTTTGAATGTTAGAGAATCCTACTGATAATGGAAAATATTAATAATCTATTACCATTTTGTTCCTCTCCCATTTCTAAAGCACCAGTTAGTGGAAGAAGAATGTCATGAGACTCATTCACAGTAAAATTTAATTTCTCACTTTGTGTGAAAATCTTGCCATTTCAAATCTCAAATCCAAGACTATTTGAGAATATCAATTAAATGATTTAGAAAAAAAGTTGATTTCTTCCTATTCTTTCATGAAAAAATTTGAAAATGTGATACACAGAAAAGAAATGATAAATGTTCAAACAATATTCCAGAAATTTAAGTTGGTCATATAGAAATTACATTAAAAGTTACTTTGGAAATTTAATAAAGTAGATGGAATGGGGTAAAAAAAATTGATGTAACAAATTAGATATATTTTATCATGAAAGTTTTCATTAGACTATAAAGCCCAAACTTCCTTTTAGGTCAATAATGTGTAGAAGTGAATTACATACTGTAGAAGTGAATTACAAGTAAAATACATAAGAAATGAATTACATAACATTCACATGTTATGTCCATTACTTGTCATGAACAGGGAAGAAAAGCTTCTGTATCTATAGCTACAGGCAATGAATTTATTAAGTGTTTTAATCATTCAAAGATAAACAGATGGCTGCTGTTCAAGCCAAGCCAAGCAGTGATTACCCACATCTGTACACTGCCAATAAAGCCTAATACATCCAGCAGCAATTGGATGCCATTTCAGAGAAAGGCAAACTTACTAAAATACTTGGTTTACAAAAACAATGACAATTCAAAATTCTTTTTTGCATGACCAAGAGAAAAGGAACATATGTTTGACCAGGGCAGGAAAATAAAATACATCTTAAGTATTTGCAATTCACAACACTGTATAATAGTCATTACACTCAAGTTACTGTCTCCTCTTTCACCTCATTCCCTCATACTTTTGTGTGCCAAGAAGCATTTGCTCTTGTATTTGGAATGTAAAGGTGTTATTTACTATAATGTTTGAAGGAACTGATAAGTCCCCATCATCTGGGGTTGGATAAAAATCACACCTTCCAAAACATGTTGAGAACACTAGACTCCACCAAAAATGAAATGGGATTCTGTAGTATCCAAACCTTCCTTCCTGAGCTTTTATGCACAAGCAGAAATGTCAACACCTAAAGTAGTTTGTTGTCCCTCCAAATGAATGAACAGCAGCTTGGCCATCTGGATAGACACTTTTAAGGTTTTTTATTGACCAATTGTTTTTTCCCATCCTCTTTATTCAATCTGTAGACAATGACATTCTCTGTTTAGAAATGTAAATAGATACTTTTATTTTTGGCAGCTAACTCAAAATGTTGCATTTTGCATAGTGAAGCTGAGATTCTTGTGGCAACCAGAATCATTTCATTAATGCAGTTACAAAAGCACATATAAATTCTAGATTAAACCATACAAATTCAATTCTCATTACTAATCTTAATGAATTCAATATGTTATTCACCATTGTACATTAGGGAACCTAGTCTAAATTTAATATAGAACTTAAATACTTCTATGAATATTTTGCACATTGTGCAAGTCTACTACAGTCAAATTTAATTTTCCTGATTGTCTCTCAGCTTTTGTATCTGTATGACCTTACACAATTAACTTGATATACTCAAATCTCATATTCCTCATATAAAATGAGAGGTCAGATTAAATGGTCTCTAAGATCTTTATCAGCTATTGATCTACTTTACTAAAATCTATTACGAATTCATAGTACAAATTTTTAAGAAAACACATACTCATATATTTGCTAATATATTATTAATTATAATTAAACAGACAAAAACAAAGTTAGAGGCTAATATGAGAAATCTGAACATTTATTCTAGTAACAAGTCCTAAAATTCACTTTATCTTTGCAGAGGGTATTCAAAAACTAACCCTAAATTTGACAATATTAGATAATTTAAAATTATGTAAGCACTCCTATAATTATTTGAATATATATCTTTGTTTAACTTACAAGTAAGCACATTTTTAAGAAAGAAAAAGAAAGCATTTTTATTGAGGAAGTTAGAATGGTACAGTGAATGGGGCCTGGAGTTAGAAAGATTTAATTTTTAATTTAACATCAAACCCTTATTAGCTGTGTGATCCTAGATAAGTCACTTAATGTTATTTTACCTCATTTTCATCATATATAAAGGGGAACAATAAAAGCTTCTCTAGCATTGGGTTACTGTGAGAATCAGATCATATAATAATTGTAAAGCACCTACCACAGTTACTGGCACATAGTAGGTACCATATAAATGTTAGCTATTACTGCTAAAAATAATTATTATAAAATTACAACCATTCCAACATACAATGACTCACTTTCAGGAAATTCCCTCATTGTACTTCTTTATGCAAAGTATGCATAGTCACATGTCAGACATGTTATATAGAAAAGTATTTTCATATTCATAGCTGGACTATGTGTTTTCCTTGTTTGTTTCCAATTTTGAAAGTCTATGATAGTGACTCTCTGAAATGAAAACAAAAAGAAACCTTGATAGTGAAAAAGAACATTTATTCTGATTTCCATCATCAATATTGGTCTAATGATATTTATTAACAATTTAGCAACTCTCTACCACATGCTCAACTCTTATTTAGAAACAGTAATGAGCAAAAGAAATATAATATATATTCTCTGCTGAAGGGGAATTAAAGTTTTGCTAGAAAGGGAAATAAATTAATAAATGAATAGATAATAAATTAATGTTATAGATAAATAAATGAATATACATATACATATATATACACATATGCTTGAATATGTGTCTGCATGTAAATATCCACATATATGTTATATAATTATATATAAAAACAAAGTATATTCCCATATATAAACATACATGTAAGTATACAAACACATATGTATATTGTGTAAATTTCACACACAAATACATATATGTGTATATATATGTGTATATATACATATATATATACTTCACCATTTTGCTTTGCAATTTATAAAGTGCTTTTCTTACAACCAATACTGAGAAATAGATAGTATTAACATTATTACTTTCATTTTGCAGATGAGGATGCTGAGGTCAAATTTGATTAAATGATTTGTCTGTTGTATTCAGTTATTCATTATTAGGACTATTATTCAAATTTTAGTGTCCTAATTTCAAATCTTATATTCCTTTTACTATATCACATTAAAAATCCAAAGAAGCACATGTGGTAGGAAGCCAAAAGAGTTCAGAGAAAATGCTTCATATAGTCAAAGAAGACTTCATGAACTTGATAAGATTTGTGAATCTTGAAGGATAAAAGGAATATGAATTCCCAATAAATTGGCTATCAGCAGCAAGAATTTGACAACAGGTGGGGAGAGGAATCAGGGTGTCCAATGGCATCCAATTATTTTACATAAAGCTCAGGATATAGTAGAGTGATAAATAAGCACATCACTTATAGATTGATACACATAGAAGTTCATTATGTTGCCTAGCTTTTTATTGAATATACTTGATTAGAGAGTTTAAATGTTAAGTTCCTTATTTGCTAGCCTAAGAATTCTGGACTTACCCTCTAGGCAACTAATCAGAAGATTTCTGATCCAGAGAAAAGCGTAATGAAAGTGATATTTTATAAAGATTAATTTGGCAATAAGTTTTAAGATGGATTGAGGGATTTGAGAAGCAAAGAAATTATCTATGTAACATCTATAAGATAAGGTGGTAATGGCCTAATTTGCAGGGTCTTTCCAACTATGAAAGACTATATTTTAATACTTGTAAATTATGTGGTTGCTAATTAAAATAGTTTTAAAATACAAAGTAACACATATGCTCCCAAGCCTTACTTTGCTATCTGCTGCTGTTTCCAAAATGACATAAGGCAAGTCAAGTAAGATACCACTATTTTAATGAGAAATGTCTTGACAGCATATTAAGGCATCTGATTTAGCACTTACTTCCTTCAATTCAGAGTATATGCAATTATAATCAATTGCTAATTATATATATTTCAATTACAAGTGAAATTTCCTAATATGGTGAAGATTAATTCTGTTGTGCATCTTGCTAGAAAGAAGACAGGACATATTTTCCACAGAACACATGCTACTCACATCTGTTCTAATCCTTTATTCAGACGAAGTTTCTTTTGTTTTCTTGTACATTAAAGTGATTTGGTCCATATCGAGAAGCAGTTCAGAATGTCTCAGACAAATCTAATCTCTATTGATGATAACTAATGTTGGCTCCTATGGAAATGCTAATTTGGTAACAGTCACTGTCAATCAATCCCCTTGGGTTATTGTTCTTGCAGTTCTTTCCAGATGTGATATGTGATGGCAAATATAGATGGCAAAAATAGTAATTGGACTGTTTCCTGAACGGGACAAGGCTAGGTTAACTTAGACCTAAGGAAGCTGATTCAATAAGGAGTGGGAGACGAGTGGGAAGGGAGAAAGGAGAGAAATAGATCTAAGTAAATGAAACAAATATAATCTAATCTCTGAAAATCATAACATTGCATTGAAATATTTAAACAACATTTCATAAGGTTCTTTGAAAAGTACTTTGATATAAAGGCACCATAGTACAGAAAAACGAATATTGGATTTGAAGTCAGAATACCTAAGTTCTTATATTATAAAGTATGGCTTTATACTTAATATAGTGTGACCTTAAGAAGTGTACTCAATCTATCTTTCCTATAGTTTTCCTATCTGTAAAGGGAAGAGGAGTAATTAATTATTAATGTTGTTGAATTAAGATTATTTAATTAATTCAAGAAATACTGTTAATTTAGATAATATTCTCATACATTAAGTTGCTATAAGAATATAACTTATTATGATCATGATTACTATATTCAAATGAAAAGATTAGGTTTAATGATCTTTAAGGTCCTTTATAATTTCCCAACTGCCATGTAATTTTCCTGTGATCTGGACCATGAAAACTTTTCATAAAAAAAGGGAAGAAATTGCCATTTATTTTCATTCTGAGACAGAATTACATCAAAAGTTCAGAATTTTTTTTTCCCTTTTTGCTTTTATTTTTTAAATAATCATTTCGGTAAAAGTATTAATATTGTGTATTTTATAGCAAAAAGCTATTTATGGTTTGTTCTAGGTTGTTCTCAGGATGATGGCGTTATATTGTAAAGAATCTTTATGTTCAAATTTGACTAGTTATTAACAGGATACTAATACAAGAATAGATCAGTAAATGAATAACTATAATTCTTTCAATTTGGATGGCCATTTAATGAATACAAATAGTTACTTAAAGAAAAACAGCTCTTTATAAATGCAGTAAATTGTAATGTCTCCACTAATCATCAATGTATTATTCTTGATAATTAAGGCAGGGATTTTACCAAGCTCTCTTGAAGTCTAAACTATTAACCTTTGAAGTTTTTGAGTGAATGATACAAATTACTAGATTAAATGTGTATTGGGGAGCATTTTCAACATTTCAAAAACATTGTCATTACTAGGAAATTATTATCATTTTGACTCAAATGGTCATATTGTATACATATCTACACACAGAAGATAGGGAATTTAAATTTCAAAATATTACAATTCAGACTTCAAATTAAAATCACTACATCAATGTAATTGACTTATGGAAGTTTTCATACCAATAATATTCTTTGTATATTACAAAGAAGTGCATCCTATTGCTTACCTTGCTCCATAACCTCATCAGTGTGAATACCATCATTACTTTTTATTCCTATCCTCTGAAATTATGTTTTAATTAATTAAAATGCATTTTAATAAATATCCCATTGAATATAATCCTGGCAAGGTCAAGGCCATTAAGGTAAATCAAGGCAAATAAAACAGTATATGTGTGTGTATGTGTATATAGAGAATACATATGCACATATGTATATATAAAGATACATAGATAAATATATGTGTATGTATATAAATATATATCAAAATAATATATATATGTGTATATGTACATATATAAGTATACAAAGAAAAACGTGTTTGTATATATATTCTGCATAAATATCATAAGATGTATGTTTGTGTATATATAGATATATACATGTGTGTGTGTGTATGTGTGTGTGTGTACACATATATTCTGTATGGCCAATTTGTGACTACTTACAAATATAATTTTACCTTTTGATTGGTAAAAAAAAAAGATATGTATATATACACATATTGTATATAGATATAGATACACACACATACACATATATCTTGTATGACCAGTTTGTGCCTCCTTTTAAATATAATTTCACCTTTTGATTGGCAAAAAAGACATCTGGTCAAGTAACATTTTTTAACAAGATCACACAAATTAGTTTTGGACAGTTTAATTATATCCTGTGTAAGGAGGGTTGGGGGAGAAGCACAGTAATGACTTTTCATTATATATTGAGGAAAGGGAATACATTTTACTATGCAGTAAGGTCATAATCAGTGCAAATAATAAATTCTGTGAAGTGGTCTCATGGATTCAAATTCAAACTATTTGAAATTATTGTGTAAAATATTCTAATTGGTTCCAGTTCAACAAAAATAAGCAGTTAAATTAGAATGATGAAACCTTTTTATGAGATTCAGTATTTGCACTGGGGGGCTCAAGTTATATCTGACCTGCTTTTGTCACTAAACAGAGCCTAGCATAGTAGTGAACAAAAACAAATCAGGCCTCTGACAAGGATGCAGGAGCAGCACCAGTCTTTAACCTTATAACTCCTTTTTTAACTAGAAGCAATTATTATACTAAGAAAGCAAACTATGAAACTGGTGGATGATTATAGATCTCTCATCATTTAGATCAAATGCAAACCATATTTTATTCCCTAATAACTATGTGAAGGTTTAGTATGTTCATACATGTGTGCTGATTTTGCACCTCTTCATCTCCAAGATGGAGCCTTTTATCTTTGGAGAAAGATAATCTAGTTTCAAATCCAAGGTCTCATCAATTCTCCATGAATTACCTTGAAAAAATAACTTAGCTTCCATAATCTTAGGTTGCTCATCAATTAAATGAGGAGACTAAACCTTCAGATATGACCCTATGACCACAAATCTATAGAGAAAGCACGCACACTGTTATTCATCCAAAAGTCAAGAACATTATATTAATTGTCCAGCACATAACAGTCTACCTAAGCTCCACCAGAGGGTAGCTAGCCTGTAAATGACTAAGCTGCTCTCCTTTCTCTAAGCCTTAAAGGAATATGATCCAAAGGTACCTATGAGGAAGCTCTCTCTATCTAAATCCAATCCATTGGGTCTTTGGAATACTTCTCAAAATATTAGAACATGAAAATAGTTTTCTATATTTGGCTCAAAACTCATACCTTGAAGTTGGCTCTAGTCTAACAATTCACATCTCCTTGCATTCATATTATGTTGATGTATTATAGTTTCATTATATCTTCCATTATACATAGGATAAAATGAAATTTCATTGTTCATAGCATACATTTTAAAAAGAATTTATACAAATAATCTATTTTTCTTTCTCCTTCCAGAGCTTTCACAGGTTTTTGGTACATATAGGAAAATGTCTAATACCCAATCCACCTGCAGCTCATGAAAGGGAATATTTGGAAGAGATGTGTACTGAACACCAGGGAGTCATGGACTAAAAAAGAAAACAACTCCTGAAGACTAACAAGCTAAATGGGATTCATAGTAGCTGGCATTTTTTGTACTTCTGAATCTCTTTTCTGCACATGGTTCCCTCCTGGCCATCACTGTGCTCCGGCATTAGCATCTCTTTAAGCTATGATAACTTTTCCAAAACAGTTTTCAAATTGCCTCCAAGCACAAGGAATCTTGGTAGCTGATATATTTCAGTCACTTCTAATATTGCTGGTAATGGTGATAGTTACTTGCAATTTAGGTCCTGGTCACACCAACCATTTCCTTCTCTTAAAAATGCAAATGTTATGAACAAGAAAAAGATACAGGAAGCCAAAAGAGAATGCTGCAATATGCAGATAACAATTTATCCTATCATGTTATTTCTGCCTCCAGTGAAATCAAAAGAATTGTGCAGATCTCAGATGTGGAACAACCATTCTCTTGCTCCAAGATCATCAGAAATTGCTTTTCCAATCCCTCTTTAAAAATGTGAATCATTCTCATAAAGCACCTGAAAACAAATCCAAAAGAGGCAAAAGGCTACATATGAATACATGGAATCCCATGAAATTTATCCTATGAACTTCACTGCTAAATGTGACCGGGAGCCTAAGCCAATTATGCATATAAATTCTGGTAACCAAACCCATAACTACTATTGCTAAATTCAGAGAAATTAGCACTAGGCTGCTTATAGGGCAAAAATCTAGGAGCCACAGAAACATTCAAAGCTCATTTCTCAAAAGACAGAGGGACTTTGCTGTGCATTAGTAGAGAGAGTAGTCCTACTGATGAAGTAATAAACCCTTGAAGTATTGTGATAAGTAATTATTTTTTTAAATTAATGACATATTAAAAAAAAACAAGTTATTTTCTACTTAGCACTAGCAGTATTTAGGCTTTCAAAATATGTCTAAATTAAATGCTTTGGTAATTTTGGTTTATCTTAAATGAAACTAAACAGAATGAATGTTATAACATAGGTGTGAGTAACCCAACTATAATCTAGTATATCTATTTATGATCTGTTTGCCAAGGCAATCTTGGCAATTATGAGTTTTGGAAAGCAGATTGAATTTAATTATATATCTTTAGACCAAGTACAGAAAATGAGCACCTGTCCTTAGTGTTTTTTCTGTGTGTACAAAGATCCTGCCCAATAGAAACTCCAGCTTTATTCACCTTTTGATAAATGATCAAAGGATATGAACAGATAATTTTCAGACAAAGAAATCAAAAGCATGTCTACTCATATCAAAAAGTGCTCTAAATCTCTATTGATCAAAGAAATACAAATTAATGATCAAAGCTAGCACCTCATATATCTGCAATTGGCTAAGATGACAAGAAAAGATAATGATAAATCTTAGAGGGGATGTGGGAAAACTGGGACACTAATACATTGTTGGTACAGTTGTGAACTGATTCAACAATTCTGGAGACCAATTTGGAACTGTGCCCAAAGGACTGTCAAACTCTACATACCATGTGATCCAGCAGTGTCTCTACTGGACCTATATTCCAAAAGGATAATATAAAGGGGAAAAAGATGCACATGTGCAAAAATGTTTGTAGAAGCCCTTTTTGTAGTGGCAAAGAACTGGAAACTGAGTGAATGCCCATCAGCTGGAGAATGGATGAAGTTATGGTATATGAATGTTATAGAATATTTTTGTTCTATAAGAAATGATCAGTAGGATGATTTCAGAGAG
This sequence comes from Sarcophilus harrisii, assembly GCF_902635505.1. Taxonomy (NCBI): domain Eukaryota; kingdom Metazoa; phylum Chordata; class Mammalia; order Dasyuromorphia; family Dasyuridae; genus Sarcophilus; species Sarcophilus harrisii. The sequence goes on along the minus strand of NC_045428.1, from coordinate 128,822,231 downwards.
GCCTAGAGAGATTTACATGAATTGATACTAAGTGAAGTGAGTAGAATCAGGAGATGATTATACATGGCAACAGCAAGATTATTCAATGATCAGTTCTGATGGACGCATTTCTTTTCAACAATGACATGATTCAGGCCATTTTCAATTCTCTTGTGATGGAGAGAGCCATCTGCGCTCAGAAGACTGTGGGGATTGTGTGTGAACTACATGATATTTTCACTCTTTTCATTGTTGCTTTCTTGAAGTTTGTTTTCTTTCTCATTTTTTTCATTTTTGATCTGATTTTTCTTGTGCAGTGTGATAATTGTGAAAATATGTCTAGAATTACAAATGTCTTAAATATATAGGATTACTTGCCATTTAGTGGAGGGGTTGGGGGAAGATAGTGAAAAAATTTGGAACATAAGATTTTGTGAGGGTTAATGTTGAAAATTATGTCTGCATATGTTTTGAAAATCAAAAAAAGCTTTAATAATTATAATAATAAAAGAAACTCTGGCTTTAAAAGCTTTGTTTTAGTGTTGTACATTTTAAATATATCACTCATAATGACTAGTCTCATCTGATTGTCCTTACATTGGTAATCATTTTCCCCAATGTCTTTTTATAAAAACTATTATAAAACCATTCAAGAATTTATTCAACAATTATTCATTAAAAGATTTCTTGCTATATTGAGCCCACCATGCTAAATGTTCCACACATGGTAAGAAATTTAAGACATGTCTTCCATCCCCATAAACCTCACCATTTAGTCAGAGATTTACTGGCTCTAAAAGAATGTTTGTTGTTTGTCCAGCCAATCCTCAGCAGCAATGGATGAATGATCCTGTATCTCTTAGATGTGCATAGTTTTTTTTAGCCTTATCTAGTTTGTTCTCTAAAGGCAGCATTCATAAATTTGTTTTTCCAGCAATGACAGAAAGGGGAACCCAATCATGGGCATGAATGCCCACAGTACTTTGCAATTTTCTGATCCATCTTGTATTCCTGACTTCTTCAACTGTAATGAATCAATCAAATAACACTTTGGCTTACAGCAACTGACCCCAGAATTGGGGACATAGAACCAGGACTCAGCAGAGATGATCAACAGTGCTAAGATAAAACTTTGTACCAGCATATGGGAGATGAGCTTGGATTGAAGTAGCAGTAATTGCCACTGCATAGAAGTTAATAGTAACCTGTGGCAAAACAGCCAATGTGATAATCAGGTAAAATCTGGGGCCTATTGAGACAGTCCAGGAATATTATCTAAATGCAGGCAGCCAGTGGTAGAGTACACATTGATTCATAGTGGCTGTGGAAACCCAATTATAGAAAAATGGACACAGACTGGTGAAATGATAAAAGACAGGATACTGAACATTGCTTATTATAATGTAAAATTGATGGATTCTACTACCTTTTTCACAATAAAATTCTAGTTATCCTTGTTCAGAAGATTTGGAAGACTAAGAATATCATTACTAATAGGGAACTTGCTTTCTGGTAACAAGGAAGAGATAAATGTCTTTAACAAACTTCCAGCGAGATAATCCCTCTTGCAGGCCTTTTCATAAGGTAAAATTATATTTTGTTTGTTTGTTGTATGGTTGTTGCTGTTGCTGTTTTTCCCTTCCACAGCCCCATCCATGTGGGCTCCATGGATCCTTAGATCTCAGTTTGTATATAGCAGGGTAGTGTTATAGGTATAATTTGTTCTTCATAGCTGATAAGGATTGATGATTATGCAAGAACTGTCACTAATTTTTCTGTAGCCCTGATTTCACTGATGCTATTCCTATTTATAGTTACCTTTTTTATAGAGATTAACTGTGTCCATGTCTTCTTCCAGTGAAGATGTCTCACAATATAGCAGGGAAACACTTCTCTAGATTTTTTGATTGTCTATTTTTTCATGTATCACTATATGACTGGTTTCCTTTTCCAATAATGCATTTCTTGGAAGGCATTTTTTTTAAGTTGCTTTCTATTGACAATTTATCATATACACAATATATAAAGAATGCCTTAGAGGCTTTAGTCTTTTTGAAATATCAGAGGAAAAATGTGTTTTTTACAATAAAACTAATTTTTACATTCTTTAATAATAGTTGACTACTTTAAAATATTTAGATTTTAAAAATTTATTCCATTGGATGAAATAATTCAGCCTTTGCATATAAACACAGCAAGGTTTCTTTGACTCTGAAAAGATAAACAACATAAAATACAGATAGTATATTTCCTTTATATATTCCAAAAATTCACATTTATTTAGAGCAAGGGAAAGGGTAAGAGAATAAGCATTTATATAATGTCTATTCTGTGTCAGGAACTGTACTAAGCACTTTACAAATATTATATAATTTGGTTCTCACAATAACCTTTGAGTAAGGTTCTATTATTTTATATTTGAGAAAGCTGAGACAGACAGAGGTTAAATAATGTGCCCATAGTCCTGCAGCTAATGAGTCTGAGGCCTATATTTGAACTTATACCCAGTAGTCTCTCCTCTATGGCATCCAAATGCCTTTTATGAATCAAAACTTCCACTTCAAAATACTCAGTTGCTCTCCATTGCTTGAATTAAGTTCAAAATCCTTATTTCAGAATTCAAAGTCATCACTATTCCTTTTGTGAAGCCTGTTTTTTTTTCCTAACCAAATTATGCCACTTATCATTATTTAAACGCATTCATAGCTTCCTGGTAACCCTCAGGACTTTTGTAAGTCCAAATCAAATATCACCTTCTTTTGATGTTTTTCTTGATACAGAAATCTATTTGGGTTGATTATCTAACCAGAAGTGATCTTTCTTTTATTGAAATTCCCCCAGAACTTGTTTGAACTAGTCCTATGTCTTTTATGACATTTTGTTACAGCTTTTAGAGTTCACTTATTATGTCATTAATATATTGTAAAATGATAGCTAGTAATACATCAAGCATAAGTTTCTAAATAAATATTGAATCAATAAACAAATGAAAGCTTTTCAAAATTTACTGGCAATTGATTAACTTGTATTTGTAATGTGTGTTTAACCACATCTAGAAATACTAATGGTATAACAGAAAATAAGTTAAACTGGAAACCTGAAACAGTTTCCATTCCTGCCTCAGAAATATACTACTGTCTGATCCTAGACAAATCAATTAGCCAATCTAAGCATCAGCTTCCATATACAAAATTAGGTTAAAAACAACAACTTCTAAATGGGTAACTTAAAAGCCACTAAGGTAATACATATATGTAAAGAATATATAAGACTTCTCATCACGAATAAACATTATTATCTACATGGTTATAATTTGAGAATACATTTACTAAAATAAAAATACTCAAACATTAATATAGCACTAAAATAAATGTTTCATTAAATGGAAATGGAAATAGAATACCATCAGTGATAATGATGTGTTGATTAAGATATTACTACATTTCATTCCTAAAAAGCCAGTTTACAAGGATATGTGTATAGTGACAAAATGTTTAGCTTATCAATTCTTTCCTGTGTTTAGCTAAACAGCATGTATAAGTTTTCTACATAAGAATGTAAAGTTAATTTATCCTCAGGGTTGTAGTGATTTAACCCATGCATTATTGTACAAACTGATTCTAATTTAGTTAAAACCATGAAGGTCTGATAACCCCAGAGGACTGACATACATATTGACCTGTGGGTATGCCAATTACTTTATTCCATGGAATTTTACCTGCATGAAGAAGCAATGATGAGTCTTTAAAATCATTTTTGTGTTGCCTTCAGAATGATTCAGAAAATAAATTACATTTCTCATCTGAAACACTAATCTGCCCTGGCTATATAAAGATTTGTTTCTTTAATTCTGCCTTCAAGATAAAATTTCAGACTTCTAAAAATGATTTATAATGTCTAGGCTTGGATAGGAAAATATCAAATACAATTTGCACCAAAGAAATTACTTCTGTTATGATATTCTAAATTTGTCTCCCATTTAACACTAATTATCTGTGTAGTATATCAGGTATTTGGACTGGCACTCACTAACATGTTAGACAGTGAAGAAGCAGGAGATATTGTGATGAAAAGGGCCCCAAAAGGAAATATCAGAACTAGGTTTTAATTCAGGTACTGCCACTTGCCTGTGGTGCTAAATAAGCTTTGAATATGTGAGTTAACATTTTGCATAAGGACGTCATCATCTGCTAAATTAGAGGTTAGAATACATGATTTCTAAAGTCCCTCCCAATAGTAATATTGTATATTATAATTCTAACCTGGAGGTTATCTTCCAGTTTGGTAATTTGTGTTTGTTTTAGATAATATTTTATCATTTCTGGTTTTAGGGTAAACTACTCTTCCTTGAAGCTATTGGATTCTGTCTAATGTTTAATCTCAGAGCAGCCATAATTCATTGCTTGGATTGGCATAGGAATTGGATCTATTATTTTTATTTAATACAAAGAGTTCCAACTAGCTTCTTAAAAACAGAAATTTTACAGAGGGACTGTAGGTTCAATTAATTAATTAATATACACTATTTAAGCACCTATTATGCAGCAGTGATTTACTATGTGATAGGGATACAAATGAAAAGAATGAAAAAACTCATATTCTTCAAGTTATTTCCTTCTAGATTTAGTGCCTCAACAGACCTCATGGGCTATTCACTTCAACTCCCTCTTGTACAGATGAAAAAACTAAGACCCCATGGGGATTATTAGATTGTCAACCAGCAGTCTAATCAACTAGTCTTCTCCTTCCATAACCAATATCAGACCTTATGCAGTAGTATTTAGGGACCTGATACAAATAAGGAAAACCTTTCTCCTTCAGCTGCCCATGGTGCCCCAGTGCACAAACCTTCCCAACAATGCCCTCATACCATTTTATCCCTTTGGTAAACCACCACACCCACAATTGACCCTCACTGAGGGAACCTGGATTATTCACTCCTTTTCACACTTTATCAGTGGTCTTGGTCTTTATCTTCTTTCTTAATGCCCCTAAGACACATATCTATATATATCCAAAAAGATACCTGGATCTTCAAAGGATATGAACAGACACTTTTCGGATGATGAAGATGAAACTATTTCTACTCATATGAAAAGATTTTCCTAATCATCATTGATCAGAGAAATGCAAATTAAGACAACTCTGAGATACCACTACACACCTGTCAGATTGGCTAAAATGACAGGGAAAGATAATGATGAATGTTGGAGGGGATGTGGGAAAACTGGGGCACTGATGCATTGTTGGTGGAATTGTGAACAGATCCAACCATTCTGGAGAACAATTTGAAACTATACTCAAAAAGTTATCAAGCTGTGCATATCCTTTGATGCAGCAGTGTTACTCCTGGGATTATATTCCAAAGAGATCTTAAAGAAGGGAAAGGGACCTGTATATACAAAAACAATAACAAAAAATTAGAAATACTATGCTGTGATCCACACTCAGTTCCCACAGTCCTTTCTATGGGTACAGATGGCTCTCTGCATCACAAGCCCATTGGAACTGGCCTGAATCACCTCCCTGTTGAAAAGAGCCACATCCATCACAATTGATCATCCTATAATCTTGGTGTTGGGAGTACAATGATCTCCTGGTTCTGCTCACTTCACTTAGCATAAATTCATATAAGTTTTTTTCAGGCCTCTCTGAAGTCAAGCTGGTGATCAATTTTTATAGAAAAATAATATTCCATAACATTCATACACCATAACCTGTTTAGCCATTCTCCAGAAGATGATGGACTCAGTTTCCAGTTCTCTGTGTGTAGGCTGCTACAAATATTTTTCCACATGTGGGTCCTTTTCCTTTTTATGATCTCTTTGGAATACAGGACTAGTAGAGACACTGCTGGATCAAAGAGTATGCACAGTTTTATTGCCCTTTGGGGCATAGTTCAAAATTGTTACCAACTATATATTAGTAGTTTAGTTTTCCCTCATTTCCTCCCATATGCATCCTTATCTTTTCCTATAATTTTAGCCAATCTGAGAGATGTGTAGTGGTACCTCAGAGTTGTCTTAATTTGCATTTCTTTTATCAATAGAAATTTGGAGCACTTTTTCATATGGTTATAAATGGTTTTAATTTCCTCATCTGAAAATTATCTGTTCAAATTCTTTGACCATTTATCAAATGAACAATTATCAATATGAGTCAATTCTCTATATATTTCAGAAAGAAGGCTTTTATTAGAATCATTGGAAGTAATTTTTTCCCAGTTTACTGTTTCTAATCTTTCTGCATTGGCTTTATTTACACAAAACTCTTTTATTTAATATAATCAAAATTATTCATTTTGCAAAATGTTATGTGCTCTATTTCTTCTTTGGCCACAAATTCCTTCCTTCTCCCCACATCTGAGAAGTAGACTGTTCTTTGTTACTCTAAATTAGTTATAGTATCACTCTTCATGTCTAAACCATGAACCCATTTCAAACTTATCTTGGTATAGAGTGTGAACTATGGGTGAATGCCTACTTTCTGACTGCTATTTTTTTTAAATTTTCCTAGCAATTTTTGTCAAATAATGAGTTCTTATCCCAGAAGCTGGGGTCTTTGGGTTTATCAACACTAGATTACTCTATTCATTGACTACTGTGTCTTGTAAACCTAATCTTTTCCAGTGATTTATGGTTCTATTTCTTAGCCAATATCAAATCATTTTGCTGATTGCTATTTTACAATTCTAAGACACCTTCATTTATATTTCTTCATTAGTTACTTTGAAATCCTTGACCTTTTGTTCTTCCAGATGAATTTTGTTATTATTTTTTCTAGCTTTGCAAAATATTTTCTTAAAAGTTTATTTGATATGACACCAAATCAGTAAATAAATTTAGGTAGTATAGTTACTTTTATTATGTTAGCTTGGCCTATTCATGAGCATTTGATATTTTCCCAACTGATTACATCTGAGTTTATTTGTAAGGAAAGTGTTTTGTAATTGTGCTCATATATCCTCTGATTTTACCTTGGCAGGTAGACTTAAATATTTTATATTATCTACATTTATTTTAAATGAAATTTCTCTTTGTGTTTCTTGCTGCTGGACTTTGTTGGTGACATATAAAATTGCCGATAATTTTTGTGGGTTTATTTTTTTATCCTGCAACTTTGCTAATGTTGTGAATTATTTCTAGTACTTTTTTAGTTGATTTCCAAGGTTCTCTAAGTATCCCATCATATCATCTGCAAAGAAGGATAATTTGGTTTCTTCATTACTTACTCTAATTCTTTTAATTCCTTTTTTTTCTCTCATTGCTGAAGCTAACATTTCTAATAAAATATTGAATAGGAATGTTGAGAGTGATCAACCTTATTTCACCCTGATCTTATTGGAAATGGTTCTAGTTTATCCCCATTATGCTTACTGATGCTTACTGATGGTTTTAAATGGATGCTATTGATCATTTTAAGGAAAATTTCACTTATTCCTATTCTCTCAAGTGTTTTTAATAATAATAGGTATTGATTTTGTCAATTTTTTTGCATCTATTGAGATAATCATATGATTTTTATAATTTGGGTTATTATAGATATAGTCAATTATGCTCAAAAATGTTTTACTAATATTGAACCACTCTTGCATTCCAGTATATATTCTACTTGGTCATGGTATATTGTCCTGGGGATGATTTGCTGTAATCTCTTTGCTAATATTTTATTTAAGATTTTTACATCAATATTCATTTGGGAAATTAGTATATATTTTTCTTTCTCTATTTTGACTCTACCTGGTTTGATTATCAGTAACATATATGTGTCATAAAAGGAATTAGGTAGGATTCCTCCTTTCTCTGTTTTCCCAAATAGTTTGCATAGTATTGGAATTAAATGTTCTTTAAATATTTGGTAAAATTTTCATGTAAAAGCGTCTGGCCTTGGAGATTTTTTCTTGGGAAGTTGATTACATCTTACGTTTTTACTAAAATGTGACTATTTAAGTATTTAATTTCCTCCAAGTATTCATCCATTTCATTTAGATTATCAGGTTTAGGAGGGCGGAGCCAAGATGGCGGAGAAGACACACGCGTCTTTCTAAGCTCTTCTCTTACCCTCTTTATCAATATTATATCGAGCCTCAAAAATAGTCTTGACTGCTACAATTCGTAAAGATAAGAAGTAGAACAACTCACCAGCCGAAAAAAATCTGCAGTCTCGCCAAAAAAGGTTGGTTCCGGGGCCAGGGGGGAGATCGGCACAGACGGGGAGAGAAATTAGGTTCCGAGGAGAGTCTCAAACCGAGGGTGAAGGCACAGATCTCAGCACAAGCGCGCAGCCCCAACCCGCAGTAAGGGCTTTTCCTTGGGGCAGTTGTGATCCTGCACGGCAGGAGGACGCAGCCCGGGTTAGCCTCCAATCTGCGCAGTGGGGAGCTCGGCTTGGGGCCATAGAGCTTTTCCAGGGCCGATTTGCATCAGGCAGAGACTCTGGGCAGAGTTTGTGGCTGTCTGCGTTCTTCCGTCTGCGCTCAGCTGCTAATACTCACAGTCCCACAAGAGGCTCCGGCCTGGGCGGTGACACTTTCACCACTTAGTCTCTAGCAGAGGGCAATCGATAATCCACTCAGCCCTACTAAGCAGTTTGATAGCTCGGCCAGTGCTGAATCCACTTCCTGTTGGGGGAAGGGAAAACTCTCACCCAGAGCACTCCCATACCTCGGAGCCGGAAATCGGTTTACATCTTTCCCTGCTCTGCAGAGGAAGCTGGTAACCCCCTTGCCTAGGAGACCTACCCTAAAGGCTTTAAAACATGAATAAAAAGATGAAAAGAACGATCGACAGCTTCTATGCAGAAAAAGAGCAGGTCAGCAAACCTGAAGAGACCTCAAACAGCAAAAATGCATCAGACTGTCCTCCTTTACATGATGCTCTCATAGAAGAGACCATTAAAAGTCTCAAAAGAGAGTTAGAAGATAAATGGGGAAAGGAAAGAGAAGCCTTACAAGAGAGCAACAACTTCCTGAAATACGAATTGGAAAAAGTAAAAAAATCTCAGGAAAGTAAGAATTGTGAATTGGAAAAAATAAAGAATTCACTAGAAAGTAGGATTTGTGAATTGGAAAAGACAAAGAACTCGCAAGAAAGTAGGATCCGTGAATTGGAAAAGACAAAGAACACGCAAGAAAGTAGGATCTGTGAATTGGAAAAAGAAAATAATTCACTAAAAAAAAAAATTAGTGAAATGGAAAAAAATTCCACAGACCAAAACAATACATTCAAAAACTCAATTGGACATATACAGAAAGAAGAAAAAAAAGCTAATGAAGAAAATAATTCTTTAAAAATTAGAACTGAACAAATAGAAACTAATGATTCATTGAGACAGCAAGAATCAGTCAAGCAAAAACAAAAAAATGACAAACTGGAAAAAACCATGAATTATCTACTTGCAAAAACGACAGACTTGGAAAATAGATCTAGGAGAGATAATCTGAGGATTATTGGACTTTCTGAAAACTATGATGAAAAAAAGAGCCTAGATACTATTTTACAAGAAATCATCAAAGAGAACTGCCCAGATGTAATAGAATCAGAAGGTAAAATAGGCATTGAAAGAATTCATCGAACACCTTCTGAAAGAAACCCTAAAATAAAAACCCCAAGGAATATTGTGGCAAAATTTCAGAACTATCAGATTAAGGAAAAAATTTTACAAGCAGCCAAAAAAAAACCATTTAAATACCGAGGTGCCACAATAAGGATCACCCAAGATCTGGCTGCCTCTACATTAAAGGAAAGAAGGGCCTGGAATATGATATTCCGAAAGGCACAAGAACTTGGGATGCAGCCAAGAATAAACTACCCAGCTAAGCTGAGCATTTTCTTCCAGGGAAGAAGATGGACATTTAATGAAACAAATGAATTCCATTTGTTTCTGAAGAAAAAACCAGAACTAAACAAAAAATTTGATCTCCAAGAATAGAACTCAAGAGATGCAGAAAAGGTAAAAATAACTCTTGAGAATTGTATTTCTGTTGTGGATATACAAAAAGAATACATGTATAATTTGATTGTACTGATATAACATAAAAAAGGGAAGTAGATATGGAAAAGGGATGATGGCAGAATAAGGTGGGAAGGAGGGATAAAAAGAGGGAAACCACATCCCACAAAGAGGCTAAGGAAACTTATCATATCTGAGGGAATTTAGAGAGGGGGAGGAACATTGTGTGAATCTTACTCTCATCAGAGTTGGCTCAAAGAAAAAATAATTGACATTTGTTTTAGAGAAAATTCTCTCTCGCCTCATTAAAAACGGGGGAGAGGAAAAGGGAAAAGAAAAAGAGTAATAAGGGAAGGAAGGGGGAAAGACTCAAAGGGGGGGAGGGAGGGATTATAAAGAGGATAAGTATCGTGATACAAGAGGGGTACATAAGTTTAAAAGGGGGAAAGAGGGTTGGGGGAGGCAAGAATAAGTAAAGCACAATCTGGGGTTATTAGGATGGCAGGAAATACAGATTTAGTAATTCTAACCGTAAATGTGAATGGGATGAACTCCCCCATAAAGAGGAGGCAGATAGCAGACTGGATCAAAAGTCAGAACCCTACAATATGTTGTTTACAAGAAACACATTTAAAGCAGGGGGATACATATAGAGTAAAGGTAAAAGGCTGGAGCAAAATCTATTATGCTTCAGGTGAAGTCAAAAAAGCAGGGGTAGCCATCCTTATCTCAGATCAAGCAAAAGTAAAAATTGATCTAATTAAAAGAGATAAGGAAGGAAACTACATCCTGCTAAAGGGTAGCATAAACAACGAAGCAATATCAATATTAAACATATATGCACCAAGTGGTATGGCACTCAACTTCCTAAAGGAGAAGTTAAGAGAGTTGCAAGAAGAAATAGACAACAAAACTGTAATAGTAGGAGATCTCAACCTTGCACTCTCAGAATTAGACAAATCAAACCACAAAACAAATAAGAAAGAAATTAAAGAAGTAAATAGAATATTAGAAAAATTAGGTATGTTGGATCTTTGGAGAAAATTGAATGGAGATAGAAGGGAATATACTTTCTTCTCAGCAGTTCATGGAACCTATTCAAAAATTGACCATATATTAGGACATAAAGACCTCAAAATTAAATGCAAGAAAGCAGAAATAGTAAATGCTTTCTTTTCAGATCATGATGCAATAAAAACTACATTCAACAAAAAGTTAGGGGGAAATAGACCAAAAAGTAATTGGAAACTAAACAATCTCATCTTAAAGAATGATTGGGTGAAGCAGCAAATTATAGATACAATTAATAATTTCACTCAAGATAATGACAATGATGAGACATCATACCAAAATTTGTGGGATGCAGCCAAAGCGGTAATAAGAGGGAATTTTATATCCTTAGAGGCTTACTTGAATAAAACAGAGAAAGAAAAGATTAATGAATTGGGCTTGCAACTAAAAAAACTAAAAAAAGACCAAATTAAAAACCCCCAATCAAATACTAAATTGGAAATTCTAAAATTAAAAGGAGAAATTAAAAATATTGAAAGTAAAAAAACTATTGAACTAATTAATAAAACTAAGAGTTGGTTCTATGAAAAAGCCAATAAAATAGATAAGCCTTTGGTAAATCTGATTAGAAAAAGGAGGGAGGAAAATGAAATTAGTAGTCTTAAAAATGAAAAGGGAGAACTTTCCACCAATGAAGAGGAAATTAGAGAAATAATAAGGAGTTATTTTGCTCAACTTTATGCCAATAAATTTGATAACCTAAGTGAAATGGATGACTACCTCCAAAAATATAGACTTCCCAGACTAACAGAGGAGGAAGTAAATTGCTTGAATAGTCCCATTTCAGAAAAAGAAATAGAACAGGCAATTAAACAACTCCCTAAGAAAAAATCCCCAGGACCAGATGGATTTACATGTGAATTTTACCAAACATTTAAAGAACAATTGGCCCCAATGCTATATAAATTATTTGATAAAATAGGGAATGAAGGAGTCCTACCAAATTCCTTCTATGACACAGACATGGTACTGATACCTAAACCAGGTAGGCTGAAAACAGAGAAAGAAAATTATAGACCAATCTCCCTAATGAATATTGATGCTAAAATCTTAAATAAGATATTAGCAAAAAGACTACAGAAAATCATCTCCAAGATAATACACTATGATCAAGTAGGATTTATACCAGGAATGCAGGGCTGGTTCAATATTAGGAAAACTATCAATATAATTGGCCATGTTAATAACCAAATTAACAAAAACCATATGATCATCTCAATAGATGCAGAAAAAGCATTTGATAAAATCCAACATCCATTCCTATTAAAAACACTTGAGAGTATAGGAATAAATGGACTTTTCCTTAAAATAATCAGCAGCATCTATTTAAAACCATCAGTAAGCATCATATGTAATGGAGACAAACTGCAACCATTCCCAATAAGATCTGGAGTGAAACAAGGTTGCCCACTATCACCGTTACTATTTAATATTGTATTAGAAACGCTAGCTATAGCAATAAGAGCTGAGAAAGAGATTAAAGGAATAAGAATAGGCAATGAGGAAGCCAAATTATCACTCTTTGCCGATGACATGATGGTATACTTAGAGAACCCCAGAGATTCTGCTAAAAAGTTATTAGAAATAATCCACAACTTTAGCAAAGTTGCTGGTTATAAAATAAACCCACATAAGTCATCAGCATTCTTATATATCACTAACAAAATCCAACAGTCAGAGTTACAAAGAGAAATTCCATTTAAAGTAACTACTGATAATATAAAATATTTAGGAATCTATCTGCCAAGGGAAAATCAGAAACTTTATGAGCAAAATTACAGACCACTTTTCACACAAATTAAGTCTGATCTAACCAATTGGAAAAATATTAAATGCTCTTGGATAGGGCGAGCAAATATAATAAAGATGACAATATTACCTAAACTAATCTATTTATTTAGCGCTATACCAATCAGACTCCCAAAAAACTATTTTAATGACCTAGAAAAAATAACAACAAAGTTCATATGGAAAAACAAAAGGTCAAGAATTTCAAGGGAATTAATGAAAAAAAAATCAAATGATGGTGGCTTAGCTGTACCAGATCTAAAATTATATTATAGAGCAGCAGTTACCAAAACTATTTGGTATTGGCTAAGGAATAGATTAGTTGATCAGTGGAATAGATTAGGTTCAAGGGATAAAACAGTCAACAAATATAGCAACCTAGTCTTTGACAAACCCAAAGATCCCAGCTTTTGGGATAAGAACTTACTGTTTGATAAAAATTGCTGGGAAAATTGGAAACTAATATGGCAGAAACTAGGCATTGATCCATACTTAACGCCGTACACCAAGATAAGGTCAAAATGGGTTCATGACCTAGGCATAAAGAATGAAATTATTAATAAATTAGAGGAACATAGGATAGTTTACCTCTCAGACCTGTGGAAGGGGAAGGTCTTTATGACCAAAGCAGAACTAGAGATCATTACTGATCACAAAATAGAAAATTTCGATTATACCAAACTGAAAAGTTTTTGTACAAACAAAACTAATGCAGACAAGATTAGAAGGGAAGCAATAAACTGGGAAAATATTTTTACAGTCAAAGGTTCTGATAAAGGCCTCATTTCCAAAATATATAGAGAATTAACTCTAATTTATAAAAAATCAAGCCATTCTCCAATTGAAAAATGGTCAAAGGATATGAACAGACAATTCTCAGATGAAGAAATTGAAACTATTTCTAGTCATATGAAAAGATGCTCCAAGTCATTATTAATCAGAGAAATGCAAATTAAGACAACTCTAAGATACCACTACACACCTGTCAGATTGGCTAAGATGACAGGAAAAAATAATGATGATTGTTGGAGGGGATGCGGGAAAACTGGGACATTGATGCATTGTTGGTGGAGTTGTGAACGAATCCAACCATTTTGGAGAGTAGTTTGGAACTATGCTCAAAAAGTTATCAAACTGTGCATACCCTTTGATCCAGCAGTGTTACTACTGGGATTATATCCCAAAGAGATTATAAAGAAGGGAAAGGGACCTGTATGTGCACGAATGTTTGTGGCAGCCCTTTTTGTAGTGGCTAGAAACTGGAAACTGAATGGATGTCCATCAGTTGGAGAATGGCTGAATAAATTGTGGTATATGAAAATTATGGAATATTACTGTTCTGTAAGAAATGACCAACAGGATGATTTCAGAAAGGCCTGGAGAGACTTACACGAACTGATGCTGAGTGAAATGAGCAGGACCAGGAGATCATTATATACTTCAACAACAATACTAGATGATGACCAGTCCTGATGGATCAGGCCATCCTCAGCAACGAGATCAACCAAATCATTTCTAATGGAGCAGTAATGAACTGAACTAGCTATACCCAGAAAAAGAACTCTGGGAGATGACTTGAAAACCATTACATTGAATTCCCAATCCCTATATTTATGCACACCTGCATTTTTTATTTCCTTCACAAGCTAATTGTACAATATTTCAGAGTCTGATTCTTTTTGTACAGCAAAATAACGTTTTGGTCATGTATACTGATTGTGTATCTAATTTATATTTTAATATATTTAACATCTACTGGTCATCCTGCCATCTAGGGGAGGGGGTGGGGGGGGTAAGAGGTGAAAAATTGGAACAAGAGGTTTGGCAATTGTTAATGCTGTAAAGTTACCCATGTATATATCCTGTAAATTAAAGGCTATTAAATAAAAAAAAAAATAGATTATCAGGTTTATTGGCAAACTAGTTGGGCAAACTAGCACCTAATTTTTCCTGCAATTTCCTCTTCATTCGTGGAAAGTTTTTCCTTTTCATTTTTGATAGTAACAATTTGATTTTCTTCTTTCCTCTTACTAATCAAATTAACTAAAGATTTATTTTTTTAATAAAGCCAGCTCTTAGTTTTGTTTTTTAATTCAATAATTTTCTTACTTTCAATTTTATTAATCACCCCTTTTATTTTCAGAATTTCAAATTTGTTATTTAGTTTCCAATTAATTTTTGATCTATTTTTTCCTGGCTCTTTATTGCTGTGTAATTTTTATTACATCGTGATCTGAAAAAAAGATGCATTTATTATTTATTCCTTTCTGCTCTACTTTACATAAGTTTTCTGAAATTCTATTTGCTTCCCTAAATTCTTTATATTTATTATATCATTTGATTTATCTAATTCTGAAAGAGCAAGTTTGAAATATCCCACTAGTAGTTTTTCTGTCTAATTCAGCTCTCTTAACCTTTCCTCCAGGAATTTGGATGCTATAACACTTAGTATTGAAATCACTTTCTTATCTTTAGGAAAATATAGATTCCATCCTTATCTCCCTCAATTAGATCTATTTTTGTTTTTGCTTGATCTGAAATCAGGATTGCTAACCCTGTTTTTTGTTTTGTTTTGTTTTGTTTTGTTTTTTACTCCAGTTGAAGCACAATAAATTCTGCTTCAGCTCTTAACTTTACTCTGTATGTCTCTCTGTGTCAAATGTGTTTTTTCTAAACAACATTTTGTAGGATGGTGAGTTTTAGTAGTCTGCTATCTATTCTGTTTTATGGGAGAATTCATGCCATTCACATTCACAATTAAAATTACTAACTCTATTTCTTGCCATATTATTTTCCCCAAATTATTCTTTTCTCTTTACTTTCTCTCTTTCCCTCCTCCCCAGAAGTTTTGCTTCTAATTACCATTTTCCTAAAACAACCCATGCCTTTTACAGCCCCTCCCCCTTCCTTATCCCTTTCCCCTTCTACTTCAGTTTTCTCTTCTATTAGTTCCCCACTTTCTTTTCCTCTTTTTTCTCCTGCTTTCCTATAGGATGAGACAATGTTCTCTGTAAAGCAAAATATGTTTGATATTCTCTCTTTGAGAAAAATTCCATACATTAAGGTTCACACAATGCTCATCCCCCTCCCTTCTTTCCCTTTCTTTGTATCATTGTGAGATGTAATTTGCTCAGTTTACCTCCATTTACTTTTCTTTTAGTGCAATCCTCTTTCCATCTCTAGTTTCTTTTTTATATTATCACAATAGAATCAAATTATATCCATAACAGAGATACAGTTTTCAATAGTTAAACATATTATCTTCCTATATTAGGATATAAACTTTTTAACTTTTAAAAGAAACATAAAAAAGGTAAAAAGGAAAAATTCTTTTTTTTTTCCTTTTTACCTTTTTTATGCTTCTTTTGAGTTCTGTGTTTAAAGATCAAATTGTTTGTTCAGCTCTGGTTTTTTCATCAGAAATAAATGAAATTCACCCGTTTCTTTGAATGTCCATTTTTTTTTCTCTGAAGGATAATCATTAATTTTGCTGGAAAATTGATACTTGACTGCAGTCTGAGTTACTTTGCTCTTGAAGTATCATCTTCCAGTCCCTTTGATCCCTCAAAGTGGAAGCTGCTGGATCCTGGATAATCATGATTGTGACTCCCCGGTATTTGAATTGTTTCTTTCTCACTGGTTGCAATATTTTCTCCTTGATCTGATAATTCTGAGATTTAGCTATGATATTCCTCAAAGTTTTTATGGTGTGGTCTCTTTCAAGAGGTGGTCAGAGAATTCTTTCAATGGATATTTTATCTTCTGGTTCTAGGACATCAGAGCAGTTTTCCTTGACAATTTCCTAAAAGATGTTATATAGGCTTTTTTTTCATCATTGTTTTCAGATAGTCTACTTATTCTTAGATTGTCTCTCATGGATCTATTTTCCAAGTCAGTTGTTTTTCTGGTGAGGTATTTTATGTATATTTTTTCAATTTTATTTGATTTTTCATGTCTTATTTACTCATTCACTTCCATTTATTCAATTCTAATTTTAGTGTTGTTTTCTTCAGTTAACTTTGTTACCTCCATTTTCATTTGGCCAATTGAACTTATAAATGCATAGTTTTGTTCATTAATTTTTTTCATTTCACAAATTTTGTTTTTTTAAATGATCTGGTTTCTTTTTTGTTCTTCAAATCAATTTTGTAGGGAGTTGCATGCTTTTTCATTTCTCTAAATCTATTTTAAGGTCTTTTCTTCAGATTATTTCTGTGTTTCCTTTTCCAGACTCTTCTGCAGATCTCATTTCCTTTCTCCATTTTTCATCTAACTCTTTTAAGATTCTTCTTGAATTTTTCCAAGAGAGCCTTGAGAGATGGAGAACAAATCATCTCACCCTTTTGATTTCATCTGGAGACAGTTTGCCTTTAGTGTCCTCAGGATTTGAGATCTGTTCTTCTCTGTCTCTATAAAATCTACCCATGGTCAGAGATCTTTTTGCTTTTTCGCCCATTTTTAAAGGTTGAGAGGTTTGCTCTTACAGCAAAGGGGAGATTGTTACAGAATTTTTCTACAAGCCACAGAGGCTTCATGATACCCTAGTTCAATGCTGCTGACTTCATTCTGGTGCTGGGTTGGCATGACCAAGTCCCTCGTTATTCTGGGGCTTGAGGGCTTTCTATTTGCCTTTTGTAGTTGTATTGAATGTCTCACAGTTAGTCTGCTATTCCACTGGTTTCTGAACAGAGCACAGAGTAGTCAAAGCTATTTGGCTAAAAACCTCCCAGTAAATTCCTCTGGCTCCCAAATACCATATCAGCGTGGGTCCTTGTGTTATGCCTGCTCCCAGCTACAGATCCTCTATGTTTAATTGAAACAAATCTTTTCTCAAGTTCTTCAAAAATATCTTCTGCTGGAAATGTATTATACTCCAAATATTTGTTTGCTTTGTCACTTCAAAACTAGTTTTGGGGCTTGATTTGAGGGAAGCCAGGAAGAGCTCAATCTTGGCTTTGCTTTTCTCCTTCTCCCTCAACCCTGCTGCTTTTGTTTTTCAAAGAAATATTTAAACTTTTTGACACAACAATTATCTAGTGGGTATCAAAGGATAATAAGGTTAATGGGGTCAAAGCAATGTTTAATGTGAGATGATAATTGAAATCATTTTAGTTATAAAGTTACATTTTCTGGAAATGCCCATCTTACTGCTATTATATCTTCAAAATTATTAGCTAATAAATATTCTCATTTTTTCTCTAAAATAAGCCCATATTAATAATTGGTTATGCTACAAGCTGCTAATGAGTATGCCTCAAGTAAGTTGACAGGAGTTAATAAGTGTTTAATACTATTAGTGACATTCTGTGAATTATTAATGAAAGAAGAAATTGTTAATACACTCTCATCATGGGTTGCTCATCATGGAAATTGTCCACAGTGATGATCTTACTCAATAAGGAAGTTTTTCTGCTATTTTTGTAGCACTCTAAATATATATAGCATTTTATTCATTTCTTTAATTGGTATTTTACTACTAATTTTCCAGAAGAGAATCATCATTAAGTTTTCCACATATTTTTTAACTTTCTGAATTTCAACATCATCCTTGGGATTTTCCTAAAGAAGCCTGAGATCCCCTCACCCTGGGAAATCCTTCTAACTTCACATCTTTTTTCCCTATTGATAAATTTCTTCTAGTTGCTCCAATTGGGGGAGAGTTCTAGCCAGTATTCCTTTATTCCCCTTCTGATTGTAATTTTTGTTTCTTAGCTCTTGAAAAGCTAAAGTCTTTTCTGTCTTTTTTTTTTCATCCCTGACTCACATTAATTTGTATCTTAGGCAGATAACATATGTCCTGGCACATAATAAATTCCTAATAATTGTCACTTTGCTTTATCTTGGTTTATCTGTTGCTTACTAGATTAGTTTGTTGAGCCAAGTGAATCATGTTTATTAATATAAACTTTTGCATGAATTATATTTGGACGAATTTGCATCACAATGCAGTAGCTAGAATATCTGTGTTGAATTTAAGACTTTTGAAAATCAGATATTGAAATATTAAAAATACTATTAGTGTGAGTAGATGATCATCAACTGGGGAATGGTTGAACAAGTTGTGCTATATGAAGATAATGTAATATCATTATTCTATAAAAAATGATGAACAAGCTGATTTTAGAAAGACCTGCAAAGTATAACAAGCTAATATGCTAAGTGAAACAAGCAGAACCAAGAATACATTATACACAATAATAGCAAGAATGTGTGATGATCAACTATTAAAGACCTAGTTCTTCTCAAAAGTTCAGTGATCTAAGTCAATTCCAATAGATTTTGAACAGAAAATGCTATCTGCATCTAGAAAAAAGAACTATGGAGAATGAATGTAAAATCAACACATGCTTCTTTTTTATTGTTGTTGTTGTTTTTTTTTTTTTTTTTACTCTCCCCCATTTTTTCCATTTTACTCTGATTTTTCTATCCCAACCAGACTCATAAAGCAACATGTATTAAAAATAAATAAATTTCCTAAAAATAAATAAAGTACTATCAGTGAAAGAATGGAACCAATATAGCAGAGACAAGACAGGGACTCCCCTAAGTTCCTCCAAATTCTTCTCCAAACAACTTTAAATAACTCTTCAAGATGAATTGTAACCCAGCAGAAGCCATAAAAGAACAGGGTAAAACAATGTTCCTGGTCCAAGACAACTTAGAAGGTTGGAAGCAAAAGTGTGTCATAGTAGGGTGAGAATGGAGCAGTGCAACATAGGCAATCCCCAAGCAAGATACTACTAGGTCTTGGTGGCAACTCAATCAATGCTTTCTATAATTCACATATGGTATGGAGTCAAAAACCTTGTCAGTAACAGGTTACAGAGGTTCTTTTGCTCACATTTAATGGAAAATTCTGTTACAACATTAGCCATATATGCATCTCGGTAACAGTCTTGGGTCACAGTCCCAAGGCAGGGAGGAAACATTAGCACACTAGAGCTTATGGCCACAGTGGAGCAGCAATCTTTTTTTACTTCATAATTTAGTATTGTCTCTGTCACAAATGCACTGATGAAGGAAATCTGAAAGTGGCCCAGCAACAATGAAAAGAAATAACACAGAGAAAAATTTAGATTTCAGGTCAAGAAGAACATCATAATAATTTTAGAGTCCCTAAAGTGTCATGGCTGACTTAAGAAGAAGTGAATTTGTCACCAGAAACCTTGGAATGAACACAGTTGTACAAGAGATTTTTATTCAGATAAGTGTTTGCCCTGTCTGGAAGACTAGAAAATATTCAGGGGGATTGTAGTACCTAATATTCTAAGCTTAGCAGTACTTATGCTTTAACCTTGAATACAAGGGTCTGTGTAACAATATTTTTTCTTGGACTCTGCTAACAGTTTTTCCACAATATGAATAGTAACCTCTCATCCTTTCTTATAATGTGGAAGATAAAAGGGATGGGGAAAATACAGAAACAGAAGCAGAGTCCATGTTTATACTAGGAACAGGAGGCTAATAGTACTGATTCTGAAGATAGGAGTGAGATAGGAGAAGATAGGAGGAGATAGCTGAGAGCCTGGGAGCACAGGGTAACTCTTTTAGATAGCTTATTTCCTTTTCACAATTTCAAATCTCATGGCTGTGCCTTTGTATAGCCTATAGCCATACCTGATATTTGAAAACGACAAGAGTAATTCTAAACTTCAGAACCACAAAGCCTTCTGAACTGACCTCTACTGCTTAGATTTTTTCACTTTCCTTAATGACTAAAATGAAATTCCATTTTCCTAAAAAAGGCCCTTAATAGTACTCCCACATAAGGGTACCTTCCATTTAATGTGTATGAATTTTATACATATCTAGTTATATATATATATAGTATGTATATAGTTATATATGTATCTTCTCCATTAGACTATAATCTCCTTGAAGGCATTGGCTTGACGAAACAGAATTTTATTACATTGAGGGATAGACAGACACAGCAAGTTATTGTAGAGGTCTTTTACATACTGGGATGATAATCACAACTATCCTGAAGGGTTGTTAGAAAGATCAAATGAGAAATATTTGTAAAACATTTAGTATGATTCTTGATACATTTAGATACTTAATAAATGATTGTTTTCATCCCCTTTCTCTTCCTCTTTGGGCATATAAATATTCATTTACTTAATGAGTTGCCCCTATTATTCCACTCTGCTCTCACTTTAGCACACACATTCAAACTCTTTCAATATCTTAGAGAGAATTTTATGGAAGGGCAACATACTATCTCTTCTTACCTCAATCTGTCTAGTTTCATTCCTCATACTGGGTCTCATGGCATTTTATTTTTATACAGCCAATTACTAACAAGGTAGCAATATAGTATGTGGTATTTACATAACCAGACACTTGGAATAATGGCACTTTTATATCCTAAAAATATCTTTAAATTTGAAAAACTGTTTTTTGTTTGTTTGTTTTTGCTTGTTTTTTATTTTGCTTATTTTTGTTGCTGTTTTTTGTAGAGAAATCCAAAGCTTATTGAATGGGCTATTTCTAGGCTCTACAAACTAGCCAGCCAGTTATTCATTCATCTCGATGTACTTTGTACAGTCAGAAGAGAGCTCACAAAATAACAATGCACATTTGACAGTTTAAGCCACATAAAAGAAGCCTAGCCAGTTTATCAGAATCAAAAGCAAAATAGTGGCAGAGAAAGGATCTCTTTGCTATTCCTTTTCAAAGGAGAGGTAACAGCACAGAGAGCAGGTACTTCTGAGACAAAACACCTCAACTATACCTTTAAGGACAATGAAGGGGTTACTAAGAAAGCTATTGGTAAATTAACTCAGATTTGTCTACCACTGGTCAGAAATGACTAAGCTTCAAGTTTTTTTGAGCTGACTACTTCTAAATGCTTCATTTCCTACTTTTAGCACCTCCAGTTATCCCTCAGATTTCAAATCTTCAATTCTACTGATCAGGTGATTAAATCAATTTCTCTTCTAAGAGACCTTACTTTTAACTCATTGTTACATATCTCATAACCTAAATCAAAGAGCCTTCCAACTTCAGGTGACTCAGCTTTCACTTACAAAGAAAAAAAAAAAAGCATAGTCTCACAAATTTCCCTTATCAAATAAATATGTTAAATTTATATGTCATATCAGTTTTCAAATGGATTAATGATTTTTCTTTTGTCATTTTTAGCTTTATAATCTTTAGTCCTAAAATAGTCAAATTCAAATTAGGTGAAGTATTTCAGCCACTGTACTGCTAAGGGATTCAAAATATTTGATATCTCTTTGGTGCCTTTAGAAGTATATGTATCTATGTGTGTGCTTTATATTTCTCAAGATTTCATAAAAGATCTTTCTGTGCATTTTTGTAGAATATAAAATTGTTCTCATGAGCAAAGTATCATTTATAAGGCCATTTGAGTCTCTGTTATATCACAATTTTATTTCTATTCAATATTGTTCAAACCCCAATTAAAATCTTAATTCCATATATTTAGATATGCATATATAAGAGACTATATGCCTTTTCTACTACCCAAACTTTGGTAGGCTAGCTTGCTCTAGATTTACACCTGTAATGATTTTCATCCCTAACCTGCTAGCAAAGGATGTTTAGAAAGAATACAAAAATCCTAAATTTTGCAGTGTAAAATCATCTCTTCAATCAGATAGTGATATAAAAGAGCCACTTGCTAAAAAATACATGAATTGTCATTTGCATATGTAATTGAATTATTTAGTACTTTTATTCAAAGAAAAATCATTAATAATAACAATAATTCCTTCCCAGGTCTTGAATTAATATTTGGAAAAGATATCCTTCTGTTCAATTTCAATCCTCTGTTGTTTAATCTTCGCCTAGAGGTGAGGTGAAGTTCTCAAAATCAATAACAATGGATCATCAGTAAATCTGACTGGTTCTTGCATGATGTAAAAACTTTCATAATCGTCCCAAACTAAATCTTTTTTTTTTTTTTTTTTTTTTTTTTTTTTTAGAATCAAATTTTTCAGTATGGAGAGATTGATACAATAACTGGAAGGCAATTGGAAGTGAATTTTTTGACCCTGACAATCATTGTCATAAATGCGTTTCATCTTTGGAATGCATATCTACATTAATGAGATTATGGATCCACTTTAGTATCTGCTTCCTCTACATTTTACAAGTTTAAATATACATCATTAGAATAAGAAACTCTCTCTATTTGTTTGCTTTTATTTCTAAATTATCCCACCAACAAGCAATTAAGTCTTTTCCTTTCAATAAAAATTTTGTCAGCTTTTTTTTTTTTATCTCTAACCTATTTCAAGAGGCTTCCCAGATTAATATACCTTATATGGCATAATCCCCAGTCTAGTTTTGTTGTTAATCAACCATGACTTCATTTGAGATTTACTCAGCAAAGTTATTGGAATGGTTTGCCATTTTCTTTTTCAGCTACTTTTATAAATGATAAAACTAAGGCAAACAAGGTTAAATGACTTATCCAGGAACTCAAGTTTTTCTGAATCTTGTCCTGATGCTCTTCCCAGTTCACCATCAAGCAGCAAAATATGTATATGTTTACATCATTATATAAATATTGTATGTATATATGTATACATACATATATATAATTATTTCATAATAACAAAAGTTTATCAAATATTTCTTGACTGCTTTATGCTTACCTTGATTATCCTAGAGATTTTTCTCAGTTTATTTCTTATCTATAAAACACATGGATTAGACTAGATGACTTTAAATGAAGTCTCTAAATCTATGATGTAAATGAGAATTAGGGATGATACATTAGGATTTAAACTTCTGATAAATAGAGTCAGATTAGAAAGGATTTTAGTTTTCTCTTAGCAAAGCTCATAGCAGAGAAATCTTTCTTATTAGAAATGCCTCTTTTTTATTTTGGTTGCAAGATCCCTATTTTAAGGTATAAATCAACAAATTGAACATTTGATTATGTTAACCACATCTGACATCATCATCCCCAAGTCCTCCCTACCATTGTCATCAAAATAATTGTTTGTTATTAACATCACATTCATTGTCACAGAAACAGAGAGTCTATGTTCAAGGCACAGTATAGGATATAATGTATTCTTAGGGAAGAGATTCTTAAAGGATTTCAGTTTTATTTTCCCCCAAGGGAGAGTAGTTTTCCTCAAAGAATATAAAAATTGTCTAGGAAGCAATGATATAGATAATGTATGACCCTTCTTTTATGTAATTTACTTGAATTCCTCTCAGCAGAGGCCTACAACCTTTGATTCACTAGTCAATAGTAATCCCACAGTTTGGAAATATAGTACTAAATTATGTGCTCATATTGTTATTTTTATTGTATTTTAAATAAGCAGAGTTTATTTGCAAAGATCATCTTTCAAGATTAATTTTCAAATAAACTCAATAGTCAAGAATGAGTGCATTTATATTATGTGGTACAGACACTGATTTTTTTTTTAAACAAAATAAAATGCTAGTATATTTTCAACCACGTTTCCTTTGCTTAATAGTCTTCCCTAAAGAGAAATTGGATTAAATATCATCAGTAGGAAAACAAGACATTGAAAAAACAGGGAAGAACTTTACTTCAAAGAATGAAACAAATTTTATATCTCATTTTTGTAGTGTATACTTGAAAAACAAAGTACATCCCAGGAAAATCTGGAAGAAGATAAATTACACATACATACATATATGTATATAATATGAAAAATTAATTCTATGTTTAGTTTTGGAACTAAGTAAATGAAAGTACATTATCCAATTAAATTCTAGTCGGCTTGGAAAATGGGTCTTTTTTTAAAAATTCCCTATAAAATGAATCAACTCTTTACATATATATATGTGTATATATATATATATTATCAGTATTTTAAGAAACAGAAAGGAGCTGACCCATAAAAATATGCAATAGGCACCATTTAGCAAATTCTTTATTTTTTTATTACAACTGATGGGGGAAGGAAGAACCTGTCTTTTATGATTTATGACACTAAACAAGCTCAAATTTCAGGTTTTTTAATAGAATGTAGAGAGGGTTTATCTAGCACATTGCTATAAAAAATCTGTCTTTGTAAAGGGAGTGACAAACTACTATCACCTTGATAATATTTATCACAGTCCTGGATAGCACTTTCACTAAGACATATTCTGTGGTTACCTTTATGTCTTTGAAACTTCTCTCTGCTTGGCTATGTTATGTTGTTAATCTAAATGGTTTCTTTCATGTTTATTATCCAGTCAGACCCAGTGCTAAGCCCCCACTTACTTGAAATGCTATCTCCTTCTCAACAGCTTTATTTTATGAAGCACTAGCTATGTGAAATTACTGTAATGTAAAACTTTTTTCTTTCTACCTATCATGTGAAAGGACAGAAGTTTTTGAAGATTGTCTATGGCATTTAATTATTTTGAGATGTAAACCCAGAAACTACATAGACCCAGGGCATTGTAAATAAGTAAATCAATCTAAAATTCAGGAATCCTTGCAAAGTAGCAAATTAATTTCTTAGGTATTCTATAGACATACATGACAAGCAAAACAACAAAATGAGTGAATATAAGAAATTTCACATCTTTTTTTTCCCTATAATTAAATGACCCAAATTAAAAAAAAATTTTTTTTCATTGCTTTGTGCTCTAACTTTTCTCCCTTATTTCTCTCAATCTTAACTGAGAAGCCATGTAATTTGATATCGATTATACAAATGCAGTCATGAAAAACATTTCCATATTAGCTGTGTTGCAAAAGAAAATGCATCCCCCTCAAGCAATAAACTGGGAAAATATTTTTACAGTCAAAGGTTCTGATAAAGGCCTCATTTCCAAAATATATAGAGAATTAACTCTAATTTATAAAAAATCAAGCCATTCTCCAATTGAAAAATGGTCAAAGGATATAAACAGGCAATTCTCAGATGAAGAAATTGAAACTATTTCTAGTCATATGAAAAGATGTTCCAAGTCATTATTAATCAGAGAAATGCAAATTAAGACAACTCTAAGATACCACTACACACCTGTCAGATTGGCTAAGATGACAAGAAAAAATAATGATGATTGTTGGAGGGGATGCGGGAAAACTGGGACATTGTTGGTGGAGTTGTGAACGAATCCAACCATTTTGGAGAGTAGTTTGGAACTATGCTCAAAAAGTTATCAAACTGTGCATACCCTTTGATCCAGCAGTGTTACTACTGGGATTATATCCCAAAGAGATTATAAAGAAGGGAAAGGGACCTGTATGTGCACGAATGTTTGTGGCAGCCCTTTTTGTAGTGGCTAAAAAACTGAAACTGAATGGATGTCCATCAGTTGGAGAATGGCTGAATAAATTGTGGTATATGAATATTATGGAATATTACTGTTCTGTAAGAAATGACCAACAGGCTGATTTCAGAAAGGCCTGGAGAGACTTACATGAACTGATGCTGAGTGAAATGAGCAGGACCAGGAGATCATTATATACTTCAACAACAATACTATACGATGACCAGTTCTGATGGACCAGGCCATCCTCAGCAACGAGATCAACCAAATCATTTCCAATGGAGCAGTAATGAACTGAACCAGCTATGCCCAGAAAAAGAACTCTGGGAGATGACTAAAAACCATTACATTGAATTCCCAATCCCTATATTTATGCCCACCTGCATTTTTGATTTCCTTCACAAGCTAATTGTACAGTATTTCAGAGTCTGATTCTTTTTGTACAGCAAAATAACATTTTGGTCATGTATACTTATTGTGTATCTAATTTATATTTTAATATATTTAACATCTACTGGTCATCCTGCCATCTAGGGGAGGGGGTAGGGGGGTAAGAGGTGAAAAATTGGAACAAGAGGTTTGGCAATTGTTAATGCTGTAAAGTTACCCATGCATATATCCTGTAAATAAAAAGCTATTAAATAAAAAAAAAAAAAAGCAATATGTATTGAAATAAACAAATAAATAAATTTAAATGAAAAAAACTAAAGTAGTGAATAGAGAGCTGTTTTCAAAGATAAAAAAAATGCATCCCCCTCAAAAATAATAAAATAATTTTTTAAAGTATGTTTTTATCTTCATTCAGACTCTATCAGTTTTTTCTCCAGAAGTGAGCACCATTTTTAAATCATAAACCTTCAGAATTGTCATATATTACTATATTGCTGAGGATAGCTGAATCACTCATAGTTTATCATAAAACAATACTGCTGTTACTATGTACAGTGTTTTCCTGGTTTTTCTCACTTTGCAATTCATATAATTCTTTCCAGGTTTTTGGAAGCATCCCAGTTCGTTTTTCTTATTGTACAATGACATCTCATGATAAACATATACCAAGGCTTGTTCAGACATTTCTCAATTGATGAGGATCTCTTCAATTACCAATCTTTTACCATCACAGAAAAATATTTGCTATAAATATTTCTTCCCATAGCTTCTTTTCCTTTTTCTTTAATATATTTTTGCTACACATCTACTATTATCGATAATAAGTGAAAGTTTGGTTTTACAGCCTTTTGAGCATAATTCTGTTCTCCAGAATGGTTGGATCAGCTCACAGTTCCACCAAGAGTACAGTGATGTCCCCATTTTTCCATATCCCTTCCAAAATTTGGCACTTTCTTTATGTTTCCTATATAAGTCAATCCTATAAGTGTGAGGGGCTGCCTCAGAATTGTTTTCATTTACATTTCTCTAATAAATAATGATTTAGATTTTTCCTATAAAAATATTTTCTTAATTTCTTCTTCAGAAAATTCCTATTTATATTTGTGAGTTATTTATGATTATTTGTGAATTGTGGAATGAATTATATTCTAATGAATTTGTCTCAGGTCTCTCAATATGAGAAAAATGAGGCCTTTATCAGAGAAATTGATTTAATTCTATATTTTGTCCCCCATTTCCTACATCCTTATAATTCTGACTGATTTAGTTTTGTGCAAAAATTCTTTTTAAACTTGATGTAATCAAAAGTGTCCTTTCCACAGATCATAACACTTTCTCTCTTTCTTGTTTCATCATAAATTCTTCCCTTATCCAAAAGTCTGATAGGTAAAATATTACATGCTCCTTGATGTCCTTATGTTATCATATTTTATCTAATTTTGACCTTTTCTCATCATATGGTATGAGATGTTGGCCTATATTTAGTTTCAGCCATTTCCAGTTTCCCCAAATAGTGATTCTAATTATTTCAAATAGTGATTCCTTGAGTTAAAATCTTGGGTCTTTGAGTTTATCAAACTTCAGATTCCATGAGCATCTGCTAGTGTATACCGTGTACCTAATTAAAATCACTGATCTTCTACCATATTTTAAACCAATACCAAATTGCACAATGATTGCTACTTTATAATATAATTGGAGAGTTCTTACTGCTAAGTCATCTTGCTTCAAATATTTACAAATATTCTTGACCTATTAATATTCCAGAGAAATTTTGTTATTATTTTAATAAGCATAAAAATATTTTGTCAATGTATTGATATGATATTGAAAAAATAAATTAATTTGGGTAAAATTGTCATTTTTATCACATTAGTTTGGTGTACCTATAAGCAATTACTGTTTCTCCAATTATTTAGGCATAACTTTATTTTTGTGAAAAATGTTTTATAATTGTATTGATATTATTCATGAGTTTCTCTTGGCATGTATACTCCCAAGAATTTTGTATTTTCTGCAGTTATTTTAAATAAATCTCTCTTTCTATCACTTGCTGCTGAACTTTATTAGTAAGATATAGAAATATAATACATAGAAATTCTAATGATTTATGTAGATTTATTTTGCATATTGAAACTTTGCTGAAATTATATATATATACATATATATATAGTATCAGCTAAAATAGTTGAAATAACTTCAGCAAAGTTTCAATATATAAAATAAATCTACATAAATCATATATATATATATATATATACACATATACACAAACACACACATACCCATACACATATATATATATATATGTACCATCATATTACTTGTGAAGGATGATAGTTTGTTTTCTTCATTATTCAACCTAATTCCTTCAATTTCCTTATTTTCTAATATTGCTACAGCTAGTATTTCTTTAAAAAAAAAAAACTCTCCCCTTTTTATTTTATTTTGATACATTTTAATACCTTTTTACTTTTCCAAATACAGGCAAAGAGAGTTTTCAACACTTACCTTTGTAAAACTTTGTGTTGTAAATCCTTCTTCTTCCCTTCTCTCTCCCCTTCCCTAGACAGCAAGAAATCCAAAATAAGTTAAGCATGTGCCATTCTTTCTGTGCAAGAAAAATCAGATCAAAAGGGGGAAAAAAGAAGAAGGAAAAAAAATTAGCAAACAACCCAACTAAAAATAAAAGGTGAAAATACTATGCTGTTATGGGCCAGAACTCTGTACTTAAAACAAAAATTCTTACAAGGTGTTAAGTCAATGGAATTAATAAGAAAATGGTTATCTAGTTTAGCATGGTGATTAATAGTTCTCTAGTTCAGTACATGTACTTAGTATTTAATACAGTTCTACAAGAATCACACCTATGATGATGTAATTATAATAGAGTATATAACAGCCAGCAAGGACTGGCTGAGATTCATTCCATCTTCACTCAGACTCCTGATGGCTCTCCTGGGGGACCAAATGGCTCAGAGACAGAGCCAGAGAAGACAAGAGGACTGGATGTGGGATCTCAAGCTTTCTGAGTCAAGGAGAGAGGAATTCATTCCATTGTCCACCTTTGTGGTGTCTGGAGGCTGAAGCACAAGCCTGAGAACTCAGAGCCAGATTTACTCACATCATCTCACACCACTGTGGTGGCTGGCCTCCTACACTTCCCCCACTGAGACCAAAACCAGTCTGAAAGGCTCTCCAGAAAGCTGCCCAGCCCCAGGCAAGGAGGCAATAAAGAATTTAGATTTTAACACCTGGTTATTTTCATGGTGAATACTTTACTGAAAAGAAGGGTGGTCTAGAGCCCTTCAAGAAAACTAAACAAGAATACTACACTAATGTTTTGATCTACATTCATTCTCCATCACAAACCTATTAGAATTGCTTTGTATCATCTCATTGTTGAAAAGAGCCAAGTCTATCACAATTGATCATCACATAATCTTGTTCTCTTGGTACTGCTTGCTTCACTAGCATCAGTTCATGTAAGTCTTTCCAGGTTTTTCTGAAATAAGCCTGCTCATCATATCTTAAAGACCAATATTTCTTACATTCCTTACAGCTACAGCTTATTCCAGTCATTACCCAACCAATGGGCATCCACACAATTTCCAGTACAAACATTTTTTGTGCATGTGGGTCCTTTCACTTTTTTTTTTTTTTTTTTTTTTTTAATGATCTCCTTGGGATACAAACCCAATAGAGGTACTACTGGATCAAAAGATATGCATAGTTTGATAAGCTTTGGACATAGTTTCAAATTGCCCTCCAGAATGATTAAATCAATTCACAAGTCCACCAACAATTATAGCTATCCTTTCTTGAACAATTCAATAGTAGTGTTGATAATGGATATCCTTGTTTCACTAGATCTTATCAAGAAGTCTTGCAATTTATCAGCTTTACAAAAAATGCTTATTTTAGAAGGATACTACTTATCATTTTAATTTTTTTTTTATTTTTATTTTTTTTTATTTAATAGCCTTTAATTTACAGGATATATACATGGGTAACTTTACAGCATTAACAATTGCCAAACCTCTTGTTCCAATTTTTCACCTCTTACCCCCCCACCCCTCCCTAAATGGCAGGATGACCAGTAGATGTTAAATATATTAAAATATAACTTAGACACACAATAAGTATACATGACCAAAACATTATTTTGCTGTACAAAAAGAATCAGACTCTGAATTATTGTACAATTAGCATGTGAAGGAAATCAAAGATGCAGGTGTGCATAAATATAGGGATTGGGAATTCAATGTAATGGTTTTTAGTCATCTCCCAGAGTTCTTTTTCTGGGTATAGCTAGTTCAGTTCATTACTGCTCCATTAGAAATGATTTGGTTGATCTCGTTGCTGAGGATGGCCTGATCTATCAGGACTGGTCATCATCTAGTATTGTTGTTGAAGTATATAATGATCTCCTGGTCCTGCTCATTTCACTTAGCATCAGTTCGTGTAAGTCTCTCCAGGCCTTTCTGAAATCATCCTGTTGGTCATTTCTTACAGAACAGTAATATTCCATAATTTTCATATACCACAATTTATTCAGCCATTCTCCAACTGATGGACATCCATTCAGTTTCAGTTTCTAGCCACTACAAAAGGGCTGCCACAAACATTCGTGCACATACAGGTCCCTTTCCCTTCTTTATAATCTCTTTGGGATATAATCCCAGTAGTAACACTGCTGGATCAAAGGGTATGACAGTTTGATAACTTTTTGAGCATAGTTCAAACTACTCTCCAAAATGGTTGGATTCGTTCACAACTCCACCAACAATGAATCAATGTCCCAGTTTTCCCACATCCCCTCAACAATCATCATTATTTTTTCCTGTCATCTTAGCCAATCTGACAGGTGTGTAGTGGTATCTTAGAGTTGTCTTAATTTGCATTTCTCTGATTAATAATGACTTGGAGCATCTTTTCATATGACTAGAAATAGTTTCAATTTCTTCATCTGAGAATTGTCTGTTCATATCCTTTGACCATTTTCAATTGGAGAATGAGCTTGATTTTTATAAATTAGAGTTAATTCTCTATATATTTTGGAAATGGGGCCTTTATCAGAACACTTTGACTGTAAAAATATTTTCCCAGTTTATTGCTTCCCTTCTAATCTTGTCTGCATTAGTTTGTTTGTACAAAAACTTTTCAGTTTGGTATAATCAAATTTTCTATTTTGTGATCAGTAATGATCTCTAGTTCTGCTTTGGTCATAAAACCTTCCCCTTCCACAGGTCTGAGAGGTAAACTATCCTATGTTCCTCTAATTTATTAATAATTTCATTCTTTATGCCTAGGTCATGAACCCATTTTGACCTTATCTTGGTGTACGGCGTTAAGTATGGATCAATGCCTAGTTTCTGCCATATTAGTTTCCAATTTTCCCAGCAATTTTTATCAAACAGTAAGTTCTTATCCCAAAAGCTGGGATCTTTGGGTTTGTCAAAGACTAGGTTGCTATATTTGTTGACTGTTTTATCCCTTGAACCTAATCTATTCCACTGATCAACTAATCTATTCCTTAGCCAATACCAATAGTTTTGGTAACTGCTGCTCTATAGTATAGTTTTAGATCTGGTACAGCTAAGCCACCATCATTTGATTTTTTTTTCATTAATTCCCTTGAAATTCTTGACCTTTGTTTTCCATATGAACTTTGTTGTTATTTTTCTAGGTCATTAAAATAGTTTTTGGGAGTCTGATTGGTATAGCGCTAAATAAATAGATTAGTTTAGGTAATATTGTCATCTTTATTATATTTGCTCGCCCTATCCAAGAGCATTTAATATTTTTCCAATTGGTTAGATCAGACTTAATTTGTGTGAAAAGTGGTCTGTAATTTTGCTCATAAAGTTTCTGATTTTCCCTTGGCAGATAGATTCCTAAATATTTTATATTATCAGTAGTTACTTGAAATGGAATTTCTCTTTGTACCTCTGACTGTTGGATTTTGTTAGTGATATATAAGAATGCTGATGACTTATGTGGGTTTATTTTATAACCAGCAACTTTGCTAAAGTTGTGGATTATTTCTAATAACTTTTAGCAGAATCTCTGGGGTTCTCTAAGTATACCATCATGTCATCGGCAAAGAGTGATAATTTGGCTTCCTCATTTGCCTATTCTTATTCCTTTAATCTCTTTCTCAGCTCTTATTGCTATAGCTAGCGTTTCTAATACAATATTAAATAGTAACAGGTGATAGTGGGCAACCTTGTTTCCTCCAGATCTTATTGGGAATGGTTGCAGTTTGTCTCCATTACATATGATGCTTACTGATGGTTTGAAATAGATGCTGCTGATTATTTTAAGGAAAATCCATTTATTCCTAAACTCTCAAGTGTTTTTAATAGGAATGGATGTTGGATTTTATCAAATGCTTTTTCTGCATCTATTGAGATGATCATATGGTTTTTATTAATTTGGTTATTGACATGGCCAATTATATTGATAGTTTTCCTAATATTGACCAGCCCTGCATTCCTGGTATAAATCCTACTTGATCATAGTGTATTATCTTGGAGATGATTTTCTGTAGTCTTTTTGCTAATATCTTATTTAAGATTTTAGCATCAATATTCATTAGGGAGATTGGTCTATAATTTTCTTTCTCTGTTTTCAGCCTACCTGGTTTAGGTATCAGTACCATGTCTGTGTCATAGAAGGAATTTGGTAGGACTCCTTCATTCCCTATTTTATCAAATAATGTATATAGCATTGGGGCCAATTGTTCTTTAAATGTTTGGTAAAATTCACATGTAAATCCATCTGGTCCTGGGATTTTTCTTAGGGAGTTGTTTAATTGCCTGTTCTATTTCTTTTTCTGAAATGGGACTATTCAAGCAACTTACTTCTTCCTCTGTTAGTCTGGGAAGTCTGTATTTTTGGAGGTAGTCATCCATTTCACTTAGGTTATCAAATTTATTGGCATAAAGTTGAGCAAAATAACTCCTTATTATTTCTCTAATTTCCTCTTCATTGGTGGAAAGTTCTCCTTTTCATTTTAAGACTATAATTTCATTTTCCTCTCTACTTTTCTAATCAGATTTACCAAAGGCTTATCTATTTTATTGGCTTTTCATAGAACCAACTCTTAGTTTTATTAATTAGTTCAATAGTTTTTTTACTTTCAATATTTTAATTTCTCCTTTTAATTTTAAATTTCAATTTAGTATTTGATTGGGGTTTTAATTTGGTCTTTTTTAGTTTTTTTTAGTTCAAGCCAATTCATTAATCTTTTCTTTCTCTGTTTTATTCAAGTAAGCCTCTAAGGATATAAATTCCCTCTTATTACCACTTTGGCTGCATCCACAAATTTTGGTATGATGTCTCATCATTGTCATTATCTTAGTGAAATTATTAATTGTATCTATAATTTGCTGCTTCACCCAATCATTCTTTAAGATGAGATTGTTTAGTTTCCAATTACTTTTTGGTCTATTTCCCCTAACTTTTGTTGAATGTAGTTTTTATTGCATCATGATCTGAAAAGCATTTACTATTTCTGCTTTCTTGCATTTAATTTGAGGTCTTTATGTCCTAATATATGGTCGATTTTGAATAGGTTCCATGAACTGCTGGAGAAGAAGTATATTCTCTTCTATCTCCATTCAATTTTCTCAAAGATCCAACATACCTAATTTTTCTAATATTCTATTTACTTCTTTAATTTCTTTCTTATTTGTTTTGTGGTTTGATTTGTCTAATTCTGAGAGTGCAAGGTTGAGATCTCCTACTATTACAGTTTTGTTGTCTATTTCTTCTTGCAACTCGCTTAACTTCTCCTTTAGGAAGTTGAGTGCCATACCACTTGGTGCATATATGTTTAATATTGATATTGCTTCGTTGTTTATGCTACCCTTTAGCAGGATGTAGTTTCCTTCCTTATCTCTTTTAATTAGATCAATTTTTACTTTTGCTTGATCTGAGATAAGGATGGCTACCCTAACTTTTTGACTTCACCTGAAGCATAATGAGATTTTGCTCCAGCCTTTTACTTTTACTCTATATGCATCCCCTGCTTTAAATGTGTTTCTTGTAAACAACATATTGTAGGGTTCTGACTTTTGATCAGTCTGCTATCTGCCTCCTCTTTATGGGGAGTTCATCCCATTTACATTTACAGTTAGAATTACTAAATCTGTGATTTCCTGCCATCCTAATAACACCAGATTGTGCTTTACTTATTCTTGCCTCCCCAACCTCTTTCCCCTTTTAAACTTATGTCCCCTCTTGTATCACGATCTTATCCTCTTTATAATCCCTCCCTCCCCCTTTGAGTCTTTCCCCCTTCCTTCCCTTATTCTCTTTTTCTTTTCCTTTTCCTCTCCCCGTTTTTAATGGGCGAGAGAAAAGTTTTCTCTAAAACAAATGTCAATTATTTTTTCTTTGAGCCAACTCTGATGAGGGTAAAGATTCACACATGTTCCTCCCCTCTCTAAATTCCCTCAGATATGATAAGTTTCCTTAGCCTCTTTGTGGGATGTGGTTTCCCTCTTTTTATCCCTCCTTCCCACCTTATTCTGCCATCATCCCTTTTCCATATCTACTTCCCTTTTCATGTTATATCAATTACAATCAAATTATACATGTATTCTTTTGTATATCCACAACAGAAATACAATTCTCAAGAGTTATTTTTACCTTTTCTGCATCTCTTAGGTTCTATTCTTGGAGATCAAATTTTTGTTTAGTTCTGGTTTTTCTTCAGAAACAAATGGAATTCATTTGTTTCATTAAATATCCATCTTCTTCCCTGGAAGAAAATGCTCAAGCTTAGCTGGGTAGTTTTATTCTTGGCTGCATCTCAAGTTCTTGTGCCTTTCAGATATCATATTCCAGGCCCTTCTTTCCTTTAATGTAGAGCAGCCAGATCTTGGGTGATCCTTATTGTGGCACCTCGGTATTTAAATGGTTTTTGGCTGCTTGTAAAATTTTTTCCTTAATCTGATAGTTTCTGAATTTGGCTCACAATATTCCTTGGGGTTTTTATTTTAGGATTTCTTTCAGAAGGTGTTCAATGAATTCTTTCAATGCCTATTTTACCTTCTGATTCTATTACTTCTGGGCAGTTCTCTTTGATGATTTCTTGTAAAATAGTATCTAGGCTCTTTTTTTCATCATAGTTTTCGGAAAGTCCACTAATCCTCAGATTATCTCTCTAGATCTATTTTCAAGTCTGTCGTTTTAGAATAGATAATTCGTGGTTTTTCAGTTTGTCATTTTTTGTTTTGCTTGACTGATTCTTGTGTCTCAATGCATCATTAGTTTCAATTTGTTCAGTTCTAATTTTTAAAGAATTATTTTCTTCATTAGCTTTTTTACTTCTTTTTGTATATGTCAATTGGTTTTTGAATGATTGTTTTGGTCTATGGAATTTTTTCCATTTCACTAATTTTTTTTAGTGAATTATTTTCTTTTCAATTCACTAATTTTGTTTCCCTGCACTTCCTGAGGAATTTTTTAACTTTTCAATTCGTATTTCAGGAAGTTGTTGCTCTCTTGATAAGGCTTCTCTTTCCTTTCCCCATTTATCTTCTAACTCTCTTTTGAGACTTTTAATGGCCTCTTCTATAGAGCATTATGTAAGGAGGACAGTCTGATGCATTTTGCTGTTTGAGGGTCTCTTCAGGTTTGCTGACCTGCTCTTTTTCTGCATAGAAGCTGTCGATTGTTCTTTTCATCTTTTTTATTCATGTTTTAAAGAGCCTTTAGGGTAGGGTCTCCTAGGCAAGGGGTTACCAGCTTCCTCTGCAGAATAGGGAGAGATGTAAACCGATTTCGGTTCCAAGCTATGGGAGTGCTCTGTGTGAGAGTTTTCCCTTCCCCCAACAGGAGGTGGATTCAGCACTGGCCGAGCTATCAAACTGCTTTAGTAGGGCTGAGTGGATTATCGCTTGCCCTGGGCTAGAGACTAAGTGGTGAAAGTGTCACCGCCCAGGCCAGAGCCTCTTGTGGGACTGTGATTATTAGCAGCTGAGTGCAGACCGCAGAATGCAGACAGCCACAAACTCTTCCCAGCGTCTCTGCCTGATGCAAATCGGCCCTGGAAAAGCTCTATGGCCCCAAGCCGAGCTCCCCCCTGTGCAGATTGGAGGCTAACCCGGGCTGCGTCCTCCTGCCGTGCAGGATCACAACTGCCCCAAGGAAAAGCCCCTTACTGCGGGTTGGGGCTGCGCGCTTGTGCTGAGATCTGTGCCTTCACCCTCAGTTTGAGACTCTCCTCGAGACCTAATTTCTCTCCCAGTCTGCCCTGATCTCCCCCTGGCCCCGGAACCAACCTTTTTTGGCGAGACTGCAGATTTTTTTCGGCCAGTGAGTTGTTCTACTTCTTATCTTTACGAATTGTAGCAGTCAAGACTATTTTTGAGGCTAGATATAATATTGATAAAGAGGGTAAGAGAAGAGCTTAGAAAGTCGTGTGTGTCTTCTCCGCCATCTTGGCTCCGCCCATCACTTATCATTTTAAGCAAATATCCATTCATTCCTGTTTTCTAGAGTGTTGTTAATTTATTTACTTACTTTAGATTCTGTAATCTTAGAAAAGGTTAATCTGCATTTCTTTAATCTCCATTGTTCTATGTAGTCTCTGTCCTATGGCCTCCTTCTTTTAAGTTCTGGGACCACATGAATCTGGTTATATTTTTAAGGCCAAAACAAATCCTCTGCTTTATCTGATTGCCTTTAACTGGAGTTTACACTAGGAAAAAGCTCTTCTTATGGATTGTGTGTTGCTCAGGTCTATGTAGTTTTCTACAAATGTAGATAAGTGGATCATAAGTTTTGATGTAAAAACCAAAAACACTGCATATTAGATGAACCATTTTTTTGCTTACAGAATCTTACAGAAAATACACATTTTTAAGGAACCATAGCAATGCATAAGCAGAAACATACAGAAAATTAACAATAGCTGATTTCTATACAAATTAAAGTATAAAAATAGCTGATATTTATGTAGTATTGAGCCCCTTTCAATGTTTTGTTGTTGTTGTTTTAAAGATTGTGGAGAAAGGCAAATATTGCTTCTTTTTGTTTTGGAGTTCTTTTGGAAAGAAAAGAATAGAATCATGAAAGTAAAGTCTTATGCAAATGAGTTTGCTTCCATGGGAAATTCTATGGTAGGGGAATACAAAGATGACTAATAAACAAATAGGAAAAGAAATATCACAGAAACCCAGCATAGCTACAAGAAACCAGAATGTCTTGGCCTAAACGTTTCCTTTTTTAGTGGGATGACAATTGGTAAAGTTTTTGTAGAAATAATTTACATAAACTCTTTTCTTA
Organism: Sarcophilus harrisii; assembly: GCF_902635505.1. Classification (NCBI taxonomy): domain Eukaryota; kingdom Metazoa; phylum Chordata; class Mammalia; order Dasyuromorphia; family Dasyuridae; genus Sarcophilus; species Sarcophilus harrisii. The sequence goes on along the minus strand of NC_045428.1, from coordinate 128,784,524 downwards.
AACTGATTTCTTCTAAACCCTCTATTTTCCTTGAGGTTATGGCAATTCATCAAACTGTCCAAGTTCACAAATTACTAGTTGTAGAATTTTCCTTTGAGATTTAGAACTAGAATTTAGAATCTATCTTAATTCTTTATTCTCACTCACCTTTCAACTTTAATGAGCTACCAATTTATATATTTTTTTATCTCTTTACAATCTGTCATATTTCCTTCCTCTACATTTATATCATAAATATCCTGATTATTGCCTTCATCATCTTTTGCTTAATCTATTGCAATAATTCCCTAATTTCTCTCATCCTGAATTCAATTTCTCTCCTTTCCAATGCCTCCTTTCCATACCTGCCAATTGATATATCTAAACCACATATTTTGTTCAGCCACCTTACTATATAATGAATTTCTGTGGCTCCCTAATGCTTCCAAAATTTTTGTTTGTTTGTTTTTGTGTTGTTATGTTTTAATCTCAATTTGACAATTAAATATTTTCACAAATTGATGCCAATCTAAGTATCATAACATGCTTCATTTTCTCTTGAGTACTCTCATTATTTTGGATTTAAAAAAAATTGCATGTTATATCTCATTTGATACTTTCAACAATTTTAAATAGAAAACACCTAGATCACAGAAGTGTTGATTGAATTGCCCATGGTTACAGCAATCAATAAAACAAAGTTTGATTTTATCCCAAGTTCTTGCTGAAATTCAGGCCAAAGTTCATGCAATTGTTGCCAATTAGGTTAATTTGCAAGAAATTACAGCTGGGGTAGTTTCTTTTCTGGTACTTGGTATTTAAAATAGTGCTTCATGAAGCATGTTAACTGTACCTTCAAAGATAAATAGAAAGTCAATAAATAGAAGTAAAAACATGAGCAAATGTACAATGCCTTGCACTTATTTATTATATTAAGTTAAGCTGAAATGAATTGAATTTAAGAAGGAAAAGGAAAAGCTTTGTGAAGGACAAATTCTCTCTCTTAGAATGCCTAGCTTCCTTCTAATGTCACTTCAAGTGACATTTTATTCAAGAAATCTTTCCTGATTATACTAATTTTTTATTATCCTCCACATCTAAATTTTTTCTCTATTTATCTGTACTTATGAGTGTTGTACTTTCTAAATAGAATTAAATCCCAATATAAATCCCCTGAATTCAGAAAATATCTTATTTTTGTATTTAAATATTCAGCACCTCTTGGAGAGGTCTAGCAAATATAATAAAGATACAATACTACCTAAACTAATCTATTTTAGTGCTATACGAATCAGATTCCCAAGAAACTATTTTAACGACATAGAAAAATTCATCTGGAAGAACAAAAGGTCAAGAATTTCAAGGGAACTAATAAAAAAAAAAAATCAAATGAAGGTGGCCTAGC